>NW_027473344.1:0-310479 GCF_050947335.1 Megachile rotundata | reverse complement strand
TGTGATTGTATGATTGTGATTGTATGATTGTGATTGTATGATTGTGATTGTATGATTGTCATTGTATGATTGTGATTGTATGATTGTGGTAATATGATTGTGATTGTATGATTGTGATTGTATGACTGTGATTGTATGATTGTGATTGTATGATTGTGATTGTATGATTGTGATTGTATGATTGTGATTGTATGATTGTGATAGTATGATTGTGATTGTATGATGTGATTGTATGATTGTGATTGTATGATTGTATTTGGGAGATTGTATTTGGGAGATTGTAATTGTATGATTGCGATTGTATGATTGAGATTGTATGATTGTGATTGTATGATTTTGAATGTATGATTGTGATTGTATGATTGCGATTGTATTATTGTGATTGTATGATTGTGATTGTATGATTGTGATTGTATGATTGTGATTGTATGATTGTGATAGTATGATTGTGATTGTATGATGTGATTGTATGATTGTGATTGTATGATTGTATTTGGGAGATTGTATTTGGGAGATTGTAATTGTATGATTGCGATTGTATGATTGAGATTGTATGATTGTGATTGTATGATTTTGAATGTATGATTGTGATTGTATGATTGCGATTGTATTATTGTGATTGTATGATTGTGATTGTATGATTGTGATTGTATGATTGTGATTGTATGATTGTGATTGTATGATTGTGATTGTATGATTGTGATTGTATGATTGTGATTGTATGATTGTGATTGTATGATTGTGATTGTATGATTGTGATTGTATGATTGTGATTGTATGTTTGTGATTGTATGATTGTGATTGTATGATTGTATTTGGGAGATTGTAATTGTATGATTGCGATTGTATGATTGTGATTCTATGATTGTGATTGTATGATCGCGGTTGTATGATTGTAATTGTATGATTGTATTTGGGAGATTGTAATTGTATGATTGCGATTGTGTGATTGTGATTGTATGATTGCGATTGTATGATTGTGATAGCATGATTGTGATTGTATGATTGTGATTGTATGACTGTGATTGTATGATTGTGATTGTATGATTGTGATTGTATGATTGTGATTGTATGATTGTATTTGGGAGATTGTAATTGTATGATTGCGATTGTATGATTGTGATTCTATGATTGTGATTGTATGATCGCGGTTGTATGATTGTAATTGTATGATTGCGATTGTGTGATTGTGATTGTATGATTGTGATTGTATGCTTGAAATTGTATGATTGTGATTGTATGATTGTGATTGTATGGTTGTGATTGTATGAATGCGATTGTATGATTGTGATTGCATGATTGTGATTGTATGATTGTGATTGTATGACTGTGATTGTATGATTGTGATTGTATGATTGTGATTGTATGGTTGTGATTGTATGAATGCGATTGTATGATTGTGATTGCATGATTGTGATTGTATGATTGTGATTGTATGACTGTGATTGTATGATTGTGATTGTATGATTGTGATTGTATGATTGTGATTGTATGATTGTATTTGGGAGATTGTAATTGTATGATTGCGATTGTATGATTGTGATTCTATGATTGTGATTGTATGATCGCGGTTGTATGATTGTAATTGTATGATTGTATTTGGGAGATTGTAATTGTATGATTGCGATTGTGTGATTGTGATTGTATGATTGTGATTGTATGCTTGCGATTGTATGATTGTGATTGTATGATTGTGATTGTATGGTTGTGATTGCATGAATGCGATTGTATGATTGTGATTGCATGATTGTGATTGTATGATTGTGATTGTATGATATTGATTGTATGATTGTGATTGTTTGATTATGATTGTATGATTGTGATTGTACGATTGTGATTGTATGATTGTGATTGTCTGATTGTGGTTGTGCGATTGTGATTGTATGATTGTGATTGTATGATTGTGATTGCATGATTGTGATTGCATGATTGTGATTGCATGATTTTGAATGTATGATTGTGATTGTATGATTGTGATTGTATGATTGTGATTGTATGATTGTGATTGTATGATTGTGATTGTATGATTGTGATTGTATGATTGTGATTGTATGATTGTGATTGTATGATTGTGATTGTATGATTGTGATTGTATGACTGTGATTGTATGATTGTATTTGGGAGATTGTAATTGTATGATTGCGATTGTATGATTGTGATTGTATGATTGTGATGTATGATTGTAATTGTATGAATATGATTGTATGATTGTGATTGTATGATTGTGATGGTATGATTGTGATTCTGTGATTTTGATTGTATGATTGTGATTGTATGATTGTGATTGTATGATTGTGATAGTATGATTGTGATTGTATGATTGTGATTGTATGATTGTGATTGTATGATTGTGATTGTATGATTGTGATTGTATGATTGTGATTGTATGATTGTGATTGTATGATTGTGATTGTATGATTGTGATTGTATGATTGTGATTGTATGATTGTATTTGGGAGATTGTAATTGTATGATTGCGATTGTATGATTGTGATTCTATGATTGTGATTGTATGATCGCGGTTGTATGATTGTAATTGTATGATTGTATTTGGGAGATTGTAATTGTATGATTGCGATTGTGTGATTGTGATTGTATGATTGCGATTGTATGATTGTGATAGCATGATTGTGATTGTATGATTGTGATTGTATGACTGTGATTGTATGATTGTGATTGTATGATTGTGATTGTATGATTGTGATTGTATGATTGTGATTGTATGATTGTATTTGGGAGATTGTAATTGTATGATTGCGATTCTATGATTGTGATTCTATGATTGTGATTGTATGATCGCGGTTGTATGATTGTAATTGTATGATTGTATTTGGGAGATTGTAATTGTATGATTGCGATTGTGTGATTGTGATTGTATGATTGTGATTGTATGCTTGCGATTGTATGATTGTGATTGTATGATTGTGATTGTATGGTTGTGATTGTATGAATGCGATTGTATGATTGTGATTGCATGATTGTGATTGTATGATTGTGATTGTATGATATTGATTGTATGATTGTGATTGTTTGATTATGATTGTATGATTGTGATTGTATGATTGTGATTGTATGATTGTGATTGTATTATTGTGATTGTGTGATTGTGATTATATGATTGTGATTGTATGATTGTGATTGTATGATTGTGATTGTATGATTGTGATTGTATGATTGCGATCGTATGATTGTGATTGTATGATTATGATTGTATGATTGTGATTGTATGCTTGCGATTGTATGATTGTGATTGTATGATTATGATTGTATTTTTGTGATTGTATGATTGTGATTGTATGATTGTGATTGTATGATTGTGATTGTATGGTTGTGATTGTATGAATGCGATTGTATGATTGTGATTGCATGATTGTGATTGTATGATTGTGATTGTATGATATTGATTGTATGATTGTGATTGTATGTTTATGATTGTACGATTGTGATTGCATGATTGTGATTGTATGATTGTGATTGTATGATTGTGATTGTATGATTGTGATTGTATGATTGTGGTTGTATGATTGTGATTGTATGATTGTGATTGTATGATTGTGATTGTATGATTGTATTTGGGAGATTGTATTTGGGAGATTGTAATTGTATGATTGCGATTGTATGATTGTGATTGTATGATTGTGATGTGTCATTGTAATTGTATGAATATGATTGGATGATTGTGATTGTATGATTGTGATGGTATGATTGTGATTCTATGATTGTGATTGTATGATTGTGATTGTATGATTGTGATAGTATGATTGTGATTGTATGATGTGATTGTATGATTGTGATTGTATGATTGTGATTGTATGATTGTGATTGTATGATTGTCATTGTATGATTGTGATTGTATGATTGTGGTAATATGATTGTGATTGTATGATTGTGATTGTATGACTGTGATTGTATGATTGTGATTGTATGATTGTGATTGTATGATTGTGATTGTATGATTGTGATTGTATGATTGTGATTGTATGATTGTGATAGTATGATTGTGATTGTATGATGTGATTGTATGATTGTGATTGTATGATTGTATTTGGGAGATTATATTTGGGAGACTGTAATTGTATGATTGCGATTGTATGATTGAGATTGTATGATTGTGATTGTATGCTTGCGATTGTATTATTGTGATTGTATGCTTGCGATTGTATGATTGTGATTGTACGATTGTGATTGTATGATTGTCATTGTATGATTATGGCAGCATGATTGTGATTGCATGATTGTGATTGTATGATTGTGATTGCATGATTTTGAATGTATGATTGTGATTGTATGATTGTGATTGTATGATTGTGATTGTATGCTTGCGATTGTATGATTGTGATTGTGTGATTGTGATTGTACGATTGTGATTGTATGATTGTCATTGTATGATTATGGCTGCATGATTGTGATTGCATGATTGTGATTGTATGATTGTGATTGTATGATTTTGAATGTATGATTGTGATTGTATGATTGTGATTGTATGATTGTGATTGTATGATTGTGATTGTATGATTGTCATTGTATGATTGTGATTGTATGATTGTGGTAATATGATTGTGATTGTATGATTGTGATTGTATGATTGTGATTGTATGATGTGATTGTATGATTGTGATTGTATGACTGTATTTGGGAGATTGTATTTGGGAGATTGTAATTGTATGATTGCGATTGTATGATTGAGATTGTATGATTGTGATTGTATGCTTGCGATTGTATTATTGTGATTGTATGATTGTGATTGTATGATTGTGATTGTATGATTGTGATTGTATGATTGTGATTGTATGATTGTGATTGTATGATTGTGATTGTATGATTGTGATTGTATGATTGTGATTGTATGATTGTGATTGTATGATTGTGATTGTATGATTGTGATTGTATGATTGTGATTGTATGATTGTATTTGGGAGATTGTATTTGGGAGATTGTAATTGTATGATTGTGATTGTATGATTATGTTTGTATGATTGTGATTGCATGATTGTGATTGTATGATTGTGATTGCATGATTGCGATTGTATGACTGTGATTGTATGATTGTGATTGTATGATTGTGATTGTATGATTGTGATTGCATGATTGTGATTGTATGATTGTGATTGTATGATTTTTATTGTATGATTGTGATTGTATGATTGTGATTGTATGATTGTGATTGTATGATTGTGATTGTATGATTGTGATTGTATGATTGTGATTGTATGCTTGCGATTGTATGATTGTGATTGTATGATTGTGATTGTATGATTGTGATTGTATGATTGTGATTGTATGATTGTGATAGTATGATTGTGATTGTATGATTGTGATTGTATGATTGTGATTGTATGATTGTATTTGGGAGACTGTATTTGGGAGATTGTATTTGGGAGATTGTAATTGTATGATTGCGATTGCATGATTGTGATTGTATGATTGTGATTGTATGATTGTGATAGTATGATTGTGATTGTATGATTGTGATTGCATGATTGTGATTGTATGATTTTATTTGGGAGATTGTATTTGGGAGATTGTAATTGTATGATTGCGATTGTATGATTGTGATTGTATGATTGTGATTGTATGATTGTGATAGTATGATTGTGATTGTATGATTGTGATTGTATGATTGTGATTGCATGATTGTGATTGTATGATTGTGATTGCATGATTGTGATTGTATGATTGTATTTGGGAGATTGTATTTGGGAGATTGTAATTGTATGATTGCGATTGTATGATTGTGATTGTATGATTGTGATTGTATGATTGTGATTGTATGATTGTGATTGTATGATTGTGATTGTATGATTGTGATTGTATGATTGTGATTGTATGATTGTGATTGTATGATTGTGATAATATGATTGTGATTGTATGATTGTGATTGTATGACTGTGATTGTATGATTGTGATTGTATGATTGTGATTGTATGATTGTGATTGTATGATTGTGATAGTATGATTGTGATCGTATGATGTGATTGTATGATTGTAATTGTATGATTGTATTTGGGAGATTGTATTTGGGAGATTGTAATTGTATGATTGCGATTGTATGATTGAGATTGTATAATTGTGATTGTATGCTTGCGATTGTATGATTGTGATTGAATGATTGTGATTGTATGATTGTGATTGTATGATTGTGATTGTATGATTGTGATGGTATGATTGTGATTCTATGATTGTGATTGCATGATTGTGACTGTATGATTGTGATTGGATGATTGTGATAGTATGATTGTGATTGTATGATTGTGATTGTGTGATTGTGATTGTATGATTGTGATTGTATGATTATGATTGTATGATTGTATTTGGGAGATTGTATTTGGGAGATTGTAATTGTTTGATTGCGATTGTATGATTGTGATTGTATGATTGTGATTGTATGATTGTGACTGTATGATTGTGTTTGCATGATTGTGATTGTGTGATTGTGATTGTATGATTGCGATTGTATGATTGTGATTGTATGATTGTGATTGTATAATTGTGATAGCATGATTGTGATTGTATGATTGTGATTGTATGACTGTGATTGTATGATTGTGATTGTATGATTGTGATTGTATGATTGTATTTGGGAGATTGTAATTGTATGATTGCGATTGTATGATTGTGATTGTATGATTGTGATTGTATGATTGCGACTGTATGATTGTGATTGTATGATTGTATTTGGGAGATTGTAATTGTATGATTGCGATTGTATGATTGTGATTGTATGATTGTGATTGTATGATTGTGATTGTATGCTTGCGATTGTATGATTGTGATTGTATGATTGCGATTGTATGATTGTGATTGTATGATTGTGATTGTATGGTTGTGATTGTCTGATTGTGGTTGTGCAATTGTAATTGTACGATTGTGATTGTACGATTGTGATTGTATGATTGTGATTGTATGATTATGATTGTATGATTGTGATTGTATGATTGTGATTGTATGATTGTGATATTATGATAGTGATTGTATGATTGTCATTGTATGATTGTGATTGTATGATTGTGATTGTATGATTGTGATTGTATTATTGTGATTGTCTGATTGTGATTGTACGATTGTGGTTGTATGATTGTGATTGTATGATTATGATTGTATGATTGTGATTGTATGATTGTGATTGTATGCTTGCGATTGTATGATTGTGATTGTATGATATTGATTGTACGATTGTGATTGTACGATTATGATTGTATGATTGTGATTGCATGATTGTGATTGCATGATTGTGATTGTATGATTGTGATTGCATGATTTTGAATGTATGATTGTGATTGTATGATTGTGATTGTATGATTGTGATTGTATGATTGTGATATTATGATTGTGATTGTATGATTGTGATTGTATGATTGTGATTGTATGATTGTGATTGTATGATTGTGATTGTATGATTGTGATTGTATGATTGTGATTGTATGATTGTGATTGTATGATTGTGATTGTATGATTGTGATTGTATGATTGTGATGGTATGATTGTGATTCTGTGATTTTGATTGTATGATTGTGATTGTATGATTGTGATTGTATGATTGTGATAGTATGATTGTGATTGTATGATTGTGATTGTATGATTGTGATTGTATGATTGTGATTGTATGATTGTGATTGTATGATTGTGATTGTATAATTGTATTTGGGAGATTGTATTTGGGGGATTGTAATTGTTTGATTGCGATTGTATGATTGTGATTGTATGATTGTGACTGTATGATTGTGTTTGTATGATTTTGATTGTGTGATTGTGATTATATGATTGCGATTGTATGATTGTGATTGTATGATTGCGATTGTATGATTGTGATAGCATGATTGTGATTGTATGATTGTGATTGTATGACTGCGATTGTATGATTGTGATTGTATGATTGTGATTGTATGATTGTGATTGTATGATTGTATTTGGGAGATTGTAATTGTATGATTGCGATTGTATGATTGTGATTCTATGATTGTGATTGTATGATCGCGATTGTATGATTGTGATTGTATGATTGCGATTGTATGATTGTGATTGTATGATTGTGATTGTATGATTGTGATTGTATGATTGTGATTGTATGATTGTGATTGTATGATTGCGATTGTATGATTGCGATCGTATGATTGTGATTGTATGATTATGATTGTATGATTGTGATTTTATGATTGTGATTGTATGATTGTGATTGTATGATTATGATTGTATTTTTGTGATTGTATGATTGTGATTGTATGATTGTGATTGTATGATTGTGATTGTATGGTTGTGATTGTATGAATGCGATTGTATGATTGTGATTGCATGATTGTGATTGTATGATTGTGATTGTATGATATTGATTGTATGATTGTGATTGTATGATTATGATTGTATGATTGTGATTGTATGATTGTGATTGTATGATTGTGATTGTATGATTGTATTTGGGAGATTGTATTTGGGAGATTGTAATTGTTTGATTGCAATTGTATGATTGTGATTGAATGATTGTGACTGTATGATTGTGGTTGTATGATTTTGATTGTGTGATTGTGATTATATGATTGCGATTGTATGATTGTGATTGTATGATTGCGATTGTATGATTGTGATAGCATGATTGTGATTGTATGATTGTGATTGTATGACTGTGATTGTATGATTGTGATTGTATGATTGTGATTGTATGATTGTGATTGTATGATTGTATTTGGGAGATTGTAATTGTATGATTGCGATTGTATGATTGTGATTCTATGATTGTGATTGTATGATTGCGATTGTATGATTGTGATTGTATGATTGTATTTGGGAGATTGTAATTGTATGATTGCGATTGTGTGATTGTGATTGTATGATTGTGATTGTATGCTTGCGATTGTATGATTGTGATTGTATGATTGTGATTGTATGATTGTGATTGTATGATTGTGATTGTATGATTGCGATCGTATGATTGTGATTGTATGATTATGATTGTATGATTGTGATTGTATGATTGCGATTGTATGATTGTGATTGTATGATTATGATTGTATTTTTGTGATTGTATGATTGTGATTGTATGATTGTGATTGTATGATTGTGATTGTATGGTTGTGATTGTATGAATGCGATTGTATGATTGTGATTGCATGATTGTGATTGTATGATTGTGATTGTATGATATTGATTGTATGATTGTGATTGTATGATTATGATTGTATGATTGTGATTGCATGATTGTGATTGCATGATTTTGAATGTATGATTGTGATTGTATGATTGTGATTGTATGATTGTGATTGTATGATTGTGATTGTATGATTGTGATTGTATGATTGTGATTGTATGATTGTGATTGTATGATTGTGATTGTATGATTGTGATTGTATGATTGTGATTGTATGATTGTGATTGCATGATTGTGATTGTATGATTGTATTTGGGAGATTGTATTTGGGAGATTGTATTTGGGAGATTGTAATTGTATGATTGCGATTGTATGATTGTGATTGTATCATTGTGATTGTATGATTGTGATTGTATGATTGTGATTGTATGACTGTGATGGAATGATTGTGATTGTATGATTGCGATCGTATGATTGTGATTGTATGATTATGATTGTATGATTGTGATTGTATGATTGCGATTGTATGATTGTGATTGTATGATTATGATTGTATTTTTGTGATTGTATGATTGTGATTGTATGATTGTGATTGCATGATTGTGATTGTATGATTGTATTTGGGAGATTGTATTTGGGAGATTGTAATTGTATGATTGCGATTGTATGATTGTGATTGTATCATTGTGATTGTATGATTGTGATTGTATGATTGTGATTGTATGATTGTGATTGTATGACTGTGATGGTATGATTGTGATTGTATGATTGCGATCGTATGATTGTGATTGTATGATTATGATTGTATGATTGTGATTGTATGATTGCGATGGTAGATTGTGATTGTATGATTATGATTGTATTTTTGTGATTGTATGATTGTGATTGTATGATTGTCATTGTATGATTATGGCTGCATGATTGTGATTGTATGATTGTGATTGCATGATTTTGAATGTATGATTGTGATTGTATGATTGTGATTGTATGATTGTGATTGTATGATTGTGATTGTATGATTGTGATTGTATGATTGTGATTGTATGATTGTGATTGTATGATTGTGATTGTATGATTGTGATTGTATGATTGTGATTGTATGATTATGATTGTATGATTGTGATTGTATGATTGTGATAATATGATTGTGATTGTATAATTGTGATTGTATGATTGTGATTGTATGATTGTAATTGTATGATTGTATTTGGGAGATTGTATTTGGGAGATTGTAATTGTATGATTGCGATTGTATGATTGAGATTGTATGATTGTGATTGTATGCTTGCGATTGTATGATTGTGATTGAATGATTGTGATTGTATGATTGTGATTGTATGATTGTGATTGTATGATTGTGTATTTGTATGATTGTGATTGTATGATTGCGATTGTATGATTGTGATTGTATGATTGTGATTGTATGGTTGTGATTGTCTGATTGTGGTTGTGCGATTGTAATTGTACGATTGTGATTGTACGATTGTGATTGTATGATTGTGATTGTATGATTATGATTGTATGATTGTGATTGTATGATTGTGATTGTATGATTGTGATAGTATGATAGTGATTGTATGATTGTCATTGTATGATTGTGATTGTATGATTGTGATTGTATGATTGCGATTGTATTATTGTGATTGTCTGATTGTGATTGTACGATTGTGGTTGTACGATTGTGATTGTATGATTATGATTGTATGATTGTGATTGTATGATTGTGATTGTATGATTGTGATTGTATGATTGTGATTGTATGATTGTGATTGTATGATTGTGATTGTATGATTGTGATTGTATGATTGTGATTGTATGATTGTGATAATATGATTGTGATTGTATGATTGTGATTGTATGACTGTGATTGTATGATTGTGATTGTATGATTGTGATTGTATGATTGTGATAGTATGATTGTGATCGTATGATGTGATTGTATGATTGTAATTGTATGATTGTATTTGGGAGATTGTATTTGGGAGATTGTAATTGTATGATTGCGATTGTATGATTGAGATTGTATAATTGTGATTGTATGCTTGCGATTGTATGATTGTGATTGAATGATTGTGATTGTATGATTGTGATTGTATGATTGTGATTGTATGATTGTGATGGTATGATTGTGATTCTATGATTGTGATTGTATGATTGTATTTGGGAGATTGTAATTGTATGGTTGCGATTGTATGATTGTGATTCTATGATTGTGATTGTATGATTGCGATTGTATGATTGTGATTGTATGATTGTATTTGGGAGATTGTAATTGTATGATTGCGATTGTGTGATTGTGATTGTATGATTGTGATTGTATGCTTGCGATTGTATGATTGTGATTGTATGCTTGCGATTGTATGATTGTGATTGTGTGATTGTGATTGTATGATTGTGATTGTATGATTGTGATTGTATGATTGCGATCGTATGATTGTGATTGTATGATTATGATTGTATGATTGTGATTGTATGATTGCGATTGTATGATTGTGATTGTATGATTATGATTGTATTTTTGTGATTGTATGATTGTGATTGTATGATTGTGATTGTATGATTGTGATTGTATGGTTGTGATTGATATGAATGCGATTGTATGATTGTGATTGCATGATTGTGATTGTATGATTGTGATTGTATGATATTGATTGTATGATTGTGATTGTATGATTATGATTGTATGATTGTGATTGCATGATTGTGATTGCATGATTTTGAATGTATGATTGTGATTGTATGATTGTGATTGTATGATTGTGATTGTATGATTGTGATTGTATGATTGTGATTGTATGATTGTGATTGTATGAATGCGATTGTATGATTGTGATTGCATGATTGTGATTGTATGATTGTGATTCTATGATATTGATTGTATGATTGTGATTGTATGATTATGATTGTATGATTGTGATTGCATGATTGTGATTGTATGATTGTGATTGCATGATTTTGAATGTATGATTGTGATTGTATGATTTTGATTGTATGATTGTGATTGTATGATTGTGATTGTATGATTGTGATTGTATGATTGTGATTGTATGATTGTGATTGTATGATTGTATTTGGGAGATTGTATTTGGGAGATTGTAATTGTATGATTGCGATTGTATGATTGTGATTGTATGATTGTGATGTGTGATTGTAATTGTATGAATATGATTGGATGATTGTGATTGTATGATTGTGATGGTATGATTGTGATTCTATGATTGTGATAGTATGGTTGCGATTGTATGATTGTGATTGTGTGATTGTGATTGTATGATTGTGATTGTATGATTATGATTGTTTGATTGTATTTGGGAGATTGTATTTGGGCGATTGTATTTGGGAGATTGTAATTGTATGATTGCGATTGTATGATTGTGATTGTATGATTGTGATTGTATGATTGTGATTGTATAATTGTGATTGTATGATTGTATTTGGGAGATTGTATTTGGGAGATTGTAATTGTTTGATTGCGATTGTATGATTGTGATGGTATGATTGTGACTGTATGATTGTGTTTGTATGATTTTGATTGTGTGATTGTGATTATATGATTGCGATTGTATGATTGTGATTGTATGATTGCGATTGTATGATTGTGATAGCATGATTGTGATTGTATGATTGTGATTGTATGACTGTGATTGTATGATTGTGATGGTATGATTGTGATTCTATGATTGTGATTGTATGATTGTATTTGGGAGATTGTAATTGTATGATTGCGATTGTATGATTGTGATTGTATGATTGTGATTGTATGATTGTGATTGTATGATTGTGATTGTATGATTGTATTTGGGAGATTGTATTTGGGAGATTGTAATTGTTTGATTGCGATTGTATGATTGTGATGGTATGATTGTGACTGTATGATTGTGTTTGTATGATTTTGATTGTGTGATTGTGATTATATGATTGCGATTGTATGATTGTGATTGTATGATTGCGATTGTATGATTGTGATAGCATGATTGTGATTGTATGATTGTGATTGTATGACTGTGATTGTATGATTGTGATTGTATGATTGTGATTGTATGATTGTGATTGTATGATTGTATTTGGGAGATTGTAATTGTATGATTGCGATTGTATGATTGTGATTCTATGATTGTGATTGTATGATTGCGATTGTATGATTGTGATTGTATGATTGTATTTGGGAGATTGTAATTGTATGATTGCGATTGTGTGATTGTGATTGTATGATTGTGATTGTATGCTTGCGATTGTATGATTGTGATTGTATGCTTGCGATTGTATGATTGTGATTGTGTGATTGTGATTGTATGATTGTGATTGTATGATTGTGATTGTATGATTGCGATCGTATGATTGTGATTGTATGATTATGATTGTATGATTGTGATTGTATGATTGCGATTGTATGATTGTGATTGTATGATTATGATTGTATTTTTGTGATTGTATGATTGTGATTGTATGATTGTGATTGTATGATTGTGATTGTATGGTTGTGATTGATATGAATGCGATTGTATGATTGTGATTGCATGATTGTGATTGTATGATTGTGATTGTATGATATTGATTGTATGATTGTGATTGTATGATTATGATTGTATGATTGTGATTGCATGATTGTGATTGCATGATTTTGAATGTATGATTGTGATTGTATGATTGTGATTGTATGATTGTGATTGTATGATTGTGATTGTATGATTGTGATTGTATGATTGTGATTGTATGAATGCGATTGTATGATTGTGATTGCATGATTGTGATTGTATGATTGTGATTCTATGATATTGATTGTATGATTGTGATTGTATGATTATGATTGTATGATTGTGATTGCATGATTGTGATTGTATGATTGTGATTGCATGATTTTGAATGTATGATTGTGATTGTATGATTTTGATTGTATGATTGTGATTGTATGATTGTGATTGTATGATTGTGATTGTATGATTGTGATTGTATGATTGTATTTGGGAGATTGTATTTGGGAGATTGTAATTGTATGATTGCGATTGTATGATTGTGATTGTATGATTGTGATGTGTGATTGTAATTGTATGAATATGATTGGATGATTGTGATTGTATGATTGTGATGGTATGATTGTGATTCTATGATTGTGATTGTATGATTGTGATTGTATGATTGTGATTGTATGATTGTGATAGTATGATTGTGATTGTATGATGTGATTGTATGATTATGATTGTATGATTGTGATTGCATGATTGTGATTGTATGATTGTGATTGCATGATTTTGAATGTATGATTGTGATTGTATGATTGTGATTGTATGATTGTGATTGTATGATTGTATTTGGGAGATTGTAATTGTATGATTGCGATTGTATGATTGTGATTGCATGATTGTGATTGCATGATTTTGAATGTATGATTGTGATTGTATGATTGTGATTGTATGATTGTGATTGTATGATTGTGATTGTATGATTGTGATTGTATGATTGTGATTGTATGATTGTGATTGTATGATTGTGATTGTATGATTGTGATTGTATGATTGTGATTGTATGATTGTGATTGTATGATTGTGATTGTATGATTGTGATTGTATGATTGTATTTGGGAGATTGTATTTGGGAGATTGTAATTGTATGATTGCGATTGTATGATTGTGATTGTATGATTGTGATTGTATGATTGTGATGTATGATTGTAATTGTATGAATATGATTGTATGATTGTGATTGTATGATTGTGATGGTATGATTGTGATTCTGTGATTTTGATTGTATGATTGTGATTGTATGATTGTGATTGTATGATTGTGATTGTATGATTGTGATAGTATGATTGTGATTGTATGATTGTGATTGTATGATTGTGATTGTATGATTGTGATTGTATGATTGCGATCGTATGATTGTGATTGTATGATTGTGATTGTATGATTGTATTTGGGAGATTGTATTTGGGAGATTGTTATTGTTTGATTGCGATTGTATGATTGTGATTGTATGATTGTGACTGTATGATTGTGTTTGTATGATTTTGATTGTGTGATTGTGATTATATGATTGCGATTGTATGATTGTGATTGTATGATTGCGATTGTATGATTGTGATAGCATGATTGTGATTGTATGATTGTGATTGTATGACTGTGATTGTATGATTGTGATTGTATGATTGTGATTGTATGATTGTGATTGTATGATTGTATTTGGGAGATTGTAATTGTATGATTGCGATTGTATGATTGTGATTCTATGATTGTGATTGTATGATTGCGATTGTATGATTGTGATTGTATGATTGTATTTGGGAGATTGTAATTGTATGATTGCGATTGTGTGATTGTGATTGTATGATTGTGATTGTATGCTTGCGATTGTATGATTGTGATTGTATGCTTGCGATTGTATGATTGTGATTGTATGATTGTGATTGTTTGATTGTGATTGTATGATTGTGATTGTATGATTGTGATTGTATGATTGTGATTGTATGATTGTGATAGCATGATTGTGATTGTATGATGTGATTGTATGATTGTGATTGTATGATTGTATTTGGGAGATTGTATTTCGGAGATTGTAATTGTATGATTGCGATTGTATGATTGAGATTGTATGATTGTGTTTGTATGCTTGCGATCGTATGATTGTGATTGTATGATTATGATTGTATGATTGTGATTGTATGATTGCGATTGTATGATTGTGATTGTATGATTATGATTGTATTTTTGTGATTGTATGATTGCGATTGTATGATTGTGATTGCATGATTGTGATTGTATGATTGCGATCGTATGATTGTGATTGTATGATTATGATTGTATGATTGTGATTGTATGATTGCGATGGTAGATTGTGATTGTATGATTATGATTGTATTTTTGTGATTGTATGATTGTGATTGTATGATTGTCATTGTATGATTGTGATTGCATGATTTTGAATGTATGATTGTGATTGTATGATTGTGATTGTATGATTGTGATTGTATGGTTGTATTTGGGAGATTGTAATTGTATGATTGCGATTGTATGATTGTGATTGCATGATTGTGATTGCATGATTTTGAATGTATGATTGTGATTGTATGATTGTGATTGTATGATTGTGATTGTATGATTGTGATTGTATGATTGTGATTGTATGATTGTGATTGTATGATTGTGATTGTATGATTGTGATAATATGATTGTGATTGTATGATTGTGATTGTATGACTGTGATTGTATGATTGTGATTGTATGATTGTGATTGTATGATTGTGATAGTATGATTGTGATTGTATGATTGTGATTGTATGATTGTGATTGTCTGACTGCGGTTGTGCGATTGTAATTGTACGATTGTGATTGTACGATTGTGATTGTATGATTGTATTTGTATGATTGTGATTGCATGATTGTGATTGTATGATTGTGATTGTATGACTGTGATGGTATGATTGTGATTGTATGATTGCGATCGTATGATTGTGATTGTATGATTGTGATTGTATGATTGTGATTGTCTGACTGTGGTTGTGCGATTGTAATTGTACGATTGTGATTGTACGATTGTGATTGTATGATTGTGATTGTATGATTGGAATTGTATGATTATGATTGTATGATTGTGATTGTATGATTGCGATGGTATGATTGTGATTGTATGATTGCGATAGTATGATTGTGATTGTATGATTGTCATTGTATGATTGTGATTGTATGATTGTGATTGTATGATTGTGATTGTATTATTGTGATTGTCTGATTGTGATTGTATGATTGTGGTTGTATGATTGTGATTGTATGACTGTGATTGTGTGATTGTGATTGTATGATTGTGATTGTATGATTGTGATTGTATGATTGTGAAAGTCTGATTGTGATTGTGTGATTGTGATTGTATGATTGTGATTGTAGGATTGTGATTGTATGATTGTGATTGTCTGATTGTGGTTGTGCGATTGTGATTGTATGATTGTGATTGTATGATTGTGATTGCATGATTGTGATTGTATGATTGTGATTGCATGATTTTGAATGTATGATTGTGATTGTATGATTGTGATTGTATGATTGAGATTGTATGATTGTATTTGGGAGATTGTAATTGTATGATTGCGATTGTATGATTGTGATTGCATGATTGTGATTGCATGATTTTGAATGTATGATTGTGATTGTATGATTGTGATTGTATGATTGTGATTGTATGATTGTGATTGTATGATTGTGATTGTATGATTGTGATTGTATGATTGTGATTGTATGATTGTGATTGTATGATTGTGATTGTATGATTGTGATTGTATGATTGTATTTGGGAGATTGTATTTGGGAGATTGTAATTGTATGATTGCGATTGTATGATTGTGATTGTATGATTGTGATTGTATGATTGTGATGTATGATTGTAATTGTATGAATATGATTGTATGATTGTGATTGTATGATTGTGATGGTATGATTGTGATTCTGTGATTTTGATTGTATGATTGTGATTGTATGATTGTGATTGTATGATTGTGATTGTATGATTGTGATAGTATGATTGTGATTGTATGATTGTGATTGTATGATTGTGATTGTATGATTGTGATTGTATGATTGCGATCGTATGATTGTGATTTTATGATTGTGATTGTATGATTGTATTTGGGAGATTGTATTTGGGAGATTGTAATTGTTTGATTGCGATTGTATGATTGTGATTGTATGATTGTGACTGTATGATTGTGTTTGTATGATTTTGATTGTGTGATTGTGATTATATGATTGCGATTGTATGATTGTGATTGTATGATTGCGATTGTATGATTGTGATAGCATGATTGTGATTGTATGATTGTGATTGTATGACTGTGATTGTATGATTGTGATTGTATGATTGTGATTGCATGATTGTATTTGGGAGATTGTAATTGTATGATTGCGATTGTATGATTGTGATTCTATGATTGTGATTGTATGATTGCGATTGTATGATTGTGATTGTATGATTGTATTTGGGAGATCGTAATTGTATGATTGCGATTGTGTGATTGTGATTGTATGATTGTGATTGTATGCTTGCGATTGTATGATTGTGATCGTATGCTTGCGATTGTATGATTGTGATTGTATGATTGTGATTGTTTGATTGTGATTGTATGATTGTGATTGTATGATTGTGATTGTATGATTGCGATCGTATGATTGTGATTGTATGATTATGATTGTATGATTGTGATTGTATGATTGCGATTGTATGATTGTGATTGTATGATTATGATTGTATTTTTGTGATTGTATGATTGTGATTGTATGATTGTGATTGTATGATTGTGATTGTATGGTTGTGATTGTATGAATGCGATTGTATGATTGTGATTGCATGATTGTGATTGTATGATTGTGATTGTATGATATTGATTGTATGATTGTGATTGTATGATTATGATTGTATGATTGTGATTGCATGATTGTGATTGTATGATTGTGATTGCATGATTTTGAATGTATGATTGTGATTGTATGATTTTGATTGTATGATTGTGATTGTATGATTGTGATTGTATGATTGTGATTGTATGATTGTGATTGTATGATTGTGATTGTATGATTGTGATTGTATGATTGTGATTGTATGATTGTGATTGTATGATTGTGATTGTATGATTGTGATTGTATGATTGTATTTGGGAGATTGTATTTGGGAGATTGTAATTGTATGAATGCGATTGTATGATTGTGATTGCATGATTGTGATGTGTGATTGTAATTGTATGAATATGATTGGATGATTGTGATTGTATGATTGTGATGGTATGATTGTGATTCTATGATTGTGATTGTATGATTGTGATTGTATGATTGTGATTGTATGATTGTGATAGCATGATTGTGATTGTATGATGTGATTGTATGATTGTGATTGTATGATTGTATTTGGGAGATTGTATTTCGGAGATTGTAATTGTATGATTGCGATTGTATGATTGAGATTGTATGATTGTGATTGTATGCTTGCGATTGTATGATTGTGATTGTATGATTGTGATTGTATGATATTGACTGTACGATTGTGGTTGTATGATTATGATTGTATGATTGTGATTGCATGATTGTGATAGTATGATTGTGATTGTATGATTGTGATTGCATGATTGTGATTGTATGATTGTATTTGGGAGATTGTATTCGGGAGATTGTAATTGTATTATTGCGATTGTATGATTGTGATAGTATGATTGTGATTGTATGATTGTGATTGTATGATTGTGATTGCATGATTGTGATTGTATGATTGTATTTGGGAGATTGTATTTGGGAGATTGTATTTGGGAGATTGTAATTGTATGATTGCGATTGTATGATTGTGATTGTATCATTGTGATTGTATGATTGTGATTGTATGATTGTGATTGTATGACTGTGGTGGTATGATTGTGATTGTATGATTGCGATCGTATGATTGTGATTGTATGATTATGATTGTATGATTGTGATTGTATGATTGCGATTGTATGATTGTGATTGTATGATTATGATTGTATTTTTGTGATTGTATGATTGCGATTGTATGATTGTGATTGCATGATTGTGATTGTATGATTGTATTTGGGAGATTGTATTTGGGAGATTGTAATTGTATGATTGCGATTGTATTATTGTGATTGTATCATTGTGATTGTATGATTGTGATTGTATGATTGTGATTGTATGATTGTGATTGTATGATTGTGATTGTATGACTGTGATGGTATGATTGTGATTGTATGATTGCGATCGTATGATTGTGATTGTATGATTATGATTGTATGATTGTGATTGTATGATTGCGATGGTAGATTGTGATTGTATGATTATGATTGTATTTTTGTGATTGTATGATTGTGATTGTATGATTGTCATTGTATGATTATGGCTGCATGATTGTGATTGCATGATTGTGATTGTATGATTGTGATTGCATGATTTTGAATGTATGATTGTGATTGTATGATTGTGATTGTATGATTGTGATTGTATGATTGTGATTGTATGATTGTGATTGTATGATTGTGATTGTATGATTGTGATTGTATGATTGTGATTGTATGATTGTGATAATATGATTGTGATTGTATGATTGTGATTGTATGACTGTGATTGTATGATTGTGATTATATGATTGTGATTGTATGATTGTGATAGTATGATTGTGATTGTATGATTGTGATTGTATGATTGTGATTGTCTGACTGCGGTTGTGCGATTGTAATTGTACGATCGTGATTGTACGATTGTGATTGTATGATTGTATTTGTATGATTGTGATTGCATGATTGTGATTGTTTGATTGTGATTGTATGATTGTGATTGTATGATTGTGATTGTATGATTGCGATCGTATGATTGTGATTGTATGACTATGATTGTATGATGGTGATTGTATGATTGCGATTGTATGATTGTGATTGTATGATTATGATTGTATTTTTGTGATTGTATGATTGCGATTGTATGATTGTGGTTGTATGATTGAGATTGTATGATTGTGATTGTATGATTGTGATTGCATGATTGTGACTGTATGATTATGATTGCATGATTTTGAATGTATGATTGTGATTGTATGATTGTGATGGTATGATTGTGATTGTCTGATTGTGATTGTATGATTGTGGTTGTATGATTGTGATTGTATGATTGTGATTGTATGATTGTAATTGTATGATTATGGCTGTATGATTGTGATAATATGATTGTGATTGCATGATTTTGAATGTATGATTGTGATAGTATGATTGTGATTGTATGATGTGATTGTATGATGTGATTGTATGATTGTCATTGTATGATTGTATTTGGGAGATTGTATTTGGGAGATTGTAATTGTATGATTGCGATTGTATGATTGAGATTGTATGATTGTGATTGTATGCTTGCGATTGTATGATTGTGATTGTATGATTGTGATTGTATGATTGAGGTTGTGCGATTGTGATTGTATGATTGTGATTGTATGATTATGATCGTATGATTGTGATTGTATGATTAAGATTGTATGATTGTGATTGCATGATTGTGATTGTATGATTGTGATTGCATGATTGTGATTGTATGATTGTGATTGTAAGATTGTGATTGTATGATTGTGATTGTATGATTGTGAATGTATGACTGTGATGGTATGATTGTGATTGTATGATTGCGATCGTATGATTGTGATTGTATGACTATGATTGTATGATGGTGATTGTATGATTGCGATTGTATGATTGTGATTGTCTGATTGTGATTGTACGATTGTGGTTGTATGATTGTGATTGTATGATTATGATTGTATGATTGTGATGTATGATTGTGATTGTATGCTTGCGATTGTATGATTGTGATTGTCTGATTGTGGTTGTGCGATTGTGATTGTATGATTGTGATTGTATGATTGTGATTGCATGATTGTGATTGTATGATTGTGATTGCATGATTTTGAATGTATGATTGTGATTGTATGATTGTGATTGTATGATTGTGAAAGTCTGATTGTGATTGTGTGATTGTGATTGTATGATTGTGATTGTAGGATTGTGAAAGTATGATTGTGATTGTCTGATTGTGGTTGTGCGATTGTGATTGTATGATTGTGATTGTATGATTGTGATTGCATGATTGTGATTGTATGATTGTGATTGCATGATTTTGAATGTATGATTGTGATTGTATGATTGTCATTGTATGATTGTGATTGTATGATTGTGATTGTATGATTGTATTTGGGAGATTGTATTTGGGAGATTGTAATTGTATGATTGCGATTGTATGATTGAGATTGTATGATTGTGATTGTATGCTTGCGATTGTATGATTGTGATTGTATGATTGTGATTGTCTGATTGTGGTAGTGCGATTGTAATTGTACGATTGTGATTGTACGATTGTGATTGTATGATTGTGATAGTATGATAGTGATTGTATGATTATCATTGTATGATTGTGATTGTATGATTGTGATTGTATGATTGTGATTGTATGATTGTGATTGTATTATTGCGATTGTCTGATTGTGATTGTATGATTGTGGTTGTATGATTGTGATTGTATGACTGTGATTGTGTGATTGTGATTGTATGATTGTGATTGTATGATTGTGATTGTATGATTGTGAAAGTCTGATTGTGATTGTGTGATTGTGATTGTATGATTGTGATTGTAGGATTGTGATTGTATGATTGTGATTGTCTGATTGTGGTTGTGCGATTGTGATTGTATGATTGTGATTGTATGATTGTGATTGCATGATTGTGATTGTATGATTGTGATTGCATGATTTTGAATGTATGATTGTGATTGTATGATTGTCATTGTATGATTGTGATTGTATGATTGTGATTGTATGATTGTATTTGGGAGATTGTATTTGGGAGATTGTAATTGTATGGTTGCGATTGTATGATTGTGATTGTATGATTGTAAATGTATGATTGTGATTGTATGATTGTGATTGCATGATTTTGAATGTATGATTGTGATTGTATGATTGTGATTGTATTTTTGTGATTGTATAATTGTGATTGTATGATTGTGATAGTATGATTGTGATTGTAAGATTGTGATTGTATGACTGTGATTTTATGATTGTGATTGTATGATTGTGATTGTATGATTGTGATTTTATGATTGTGATTGTATGATTGTGATTGTATGATTGTGATTGTATGATTGTGATTGTATGATTGTGATAGTATGATAGTGATTGTATGATTGTCATTGTATGATTGTGATTGTATGATTGTGATTGTATGATTGTGATTGTATTATTGCGATTGTCTGATTGTGATTGTATGATTGTGGTTGTATGATTGTGATTGTATGACTGTGATTGTGTGATTGTGATTGTATGATTGTGATTGTATGATTGTGAGTGTATGATTGTGAAAGTCTGATTGTGATTGTGTGATTGTGATTGTATGATTGTGATTGTAGGATTGTGATTGTATGATTGTGATTGTCTGATTGTGGTTGTGCGATTGTGATTGTATGATTGTGATTGTATGATTGTGATTGCATGATTGTGATCGTATGATTGTGATTGCATGATTTTGAATGTATGATTGTGATTGTATGATTGTCATTGTATGATTGCGATTGTATGATTGTGATTGTATGATTGTATTTGGGAGATTGTATTTGGGAGATTGTAATTGTATGGTTGCGATTGTATGATTGTGATTGTATGATTGTAAATGTATGATTGTGATTGTATGATTGTGATTGTATGATTGTGATTGTATGACTGTGATGGTATGATTGTGATTGTATGATTGCGATCGTATGATTGTGATTGTATGACTATGATTGTATGATGGTGATTGTATGATTGCGATTGTATGATTGTGATTGTATGATTATGATTGTATTTTTGTGATTGTATGATTGCGATTGTATGATTGTGATTGTATGATTGAGATTGTATGATTGTGATTGTATGATTGTGATTGCATGATTGTGACTGTATGATTATGATTGCATGATTTTGAATGTATGATTGTGATTGTATGATTATGATGGTATGATTGTGATTGTCTGATTGTGATTGTATGATTGTGGTTGTATGATTGTGATTGTATGATTGTGATTGTATGATTGTAATTGTATGATTATGGCTGTATGATTGTGATTATATGATTGTGATTGTATGATTGCGATTGTATGATTGTGATTGTATGATTGTGATTGCATGATTGTGATTGTATGACTGTGATTGTATGATTGTGATTGTATGATTGTGATTGTATGATTGTGATTGCATGATTGTGATTGTATGATTGTGATTGTATGATTTTGATTGTATGATTGTGATTGTCTGATTGTGATTGTACGATTGTGGTTGTATGATTGTGATTGTATGATTATGATTGTATGATTGTGATGTATGATTGTGATTGTATGCTTGCGATTGTATGATTGTGATTGTCTGATTGTGGTTGTGCGATTGTGATTGTATGATTGTGATTGTATGATTGTGATTGCATGATTGTGATTGTATGATTGTGATTGCATGATTTTGAATGTATGATTGTGATTGTATGATTGTGATTGTATGATTGTGAAAGTCTGATTGTGATTGTGTGATTGTGATTGTATGATTGTGATTGTAGGATTGTGAAAGTATGATTGTGATTGTCTGATTGTGGTTGTGCGATTGTGATTGTATGATTGTGATTGTATGATTGTGATTGCATGATTGTGATTGTATGATTGTGATTGCATGATTTTGAATGTATGATTGTGATTGTATGATTGTCATTGTATGATTGTGATTGTATGATTGTGATTGTATGATTGTATTTGGGAGATTGTATTTGGGAGATTGTAATTGTATGATTGCGATTGTATGATTGAGATTGTATGATTGTGATTGTATGCTTGCGATTGTATGATTGTGATTGTATGATTGTGATTGTCTGATTGTGGTAGTGCGATTGTAATTGTACGATTGTGATTGTACGATTGTGATTGTATGATTGTGATAGTATGATAGTGATTGTATGATTGTCATTGTATGATTGTGATTGTATGATTGTGATTGTATGATTGTGATTGTATGATTGTGATTGTATTATTGCGATTGTCTGATTGTGATTGTATGATTGTGGTTGTATGATTGTGATTGTATGACTGTGATTGTGTGATTGTGATTGTATGATTGTGATTGTATGATTGTGATTGTATGATTGTGAAAGTCTGATTGTGATTGTGTGATTGTGATTGTATGATTGTGATTGTAGGATTGTGATTGTATGATTGTGATTGTCTGATTGTGGTTGTGCGATTGTGATTGTATGATTGTGATTGTATGATTGTGATTGCATGATTGTGATTGTATGATTGTGATTGCATGATTTTGAATGTATGATTGTGATTGTATGATTGTCATTGTATGATTGTGATTGTATGATTGTGATTGTATGATTGTATTTGGGAGATTGTATTTGGGAGATTGTAATTGTATGGTTGCGATTGTATGATTGTGATTGTATGATTGTAAATGTATGATTGTGATTGTATGATTGTGATTGCATGATTTTGAATGTATGATTGTGATTGTATGATTGTGATTGTATTTTTGTGATTGTATAATTGTGATTGTATGATTGTGATAGTATGATTGTGATTGTAAGATTGTGATTTTATGACTGTGATTTTATGATTGTGATTGTATGATTGTGATTGTATGATTGTGATTTTATGATTGTGATTGTATGATTGTGATTGTATGATTGTGATTGTATGATTGTGATTGTATGATTGTGATAGTATGATAGTGATTGTATGATTGTCATTGTATGATTGTGATTGTATGATTGTGATTGTATGATTGTGATTGTATTATTGCGATTGTCTGATTGTGATTGTATGATTGTGGTTGTATGATTGTGATTGTATGACTGTGATTGTGTGATTGTGATTGTATGATTGTGATTGTATGATTGTGAGTGTATGATTGTGAAAGTCTGATTGTGATTGTGTGATTGTGATTGTATGATTGTGATTGTAGGATTGTGATTGTATGATTGTGATTGTCTGATTGTGGTTGTGCGATTGTGATTGTATGATTGTGATTGTATGATTGTGATTGCATGATTGTGATTGTATGATTGTGATTGCATGATTTTGAATGTATGATTGTGATTGTATGATTGTCATTGTATGATTGCGATTGTATGATTGTGATTGTATGATTGTATTTGGGAGATTGTATTTGGGAGATTGTAATTGTATGGTTGCGATTGTATGATTGTGATTGTATGATTGTAAATGTATGATTGTGATTGTATGATTGTGATTGTATGATTGTGATTGTATGACTGTGATGGTATGATTGTGATTGTATGATTGCGATCGTATGATTGTGATTGTATGACTATGATTGTATGATGGTGATTGTATGATTGCGATTGTATGATTGTGATTGTATGATTATGATTGTATTTTTGTGATTGTATGATTGCGATTGTATGATTGTGATTGTATGATTGAGATTGTATGATTGTGATTGTATGATTGTGATTGCATGATTGTGACTGTATGATTATGATTGCATGATTTTGAATGTATGATTGTGATTGTATGATTATGATGGTATGATTGTGATTGTATGATTGTGATTGTATGATTGTAAATGTATGATTGTGATTGTATGATTGTGATTGTATGATTGTGATTGTATGACTGTGATGGTATGATTGTGATTGTATGATTGCGATCGTATGATTGTGATTGTATGACTATGATTGTATGATGGTGATTGTATGATTGCGATTGTATGATTGTGATTGTATGATTATGATTGTATTTTTGTGATTGTATGATTGCGATTGTATGATTGTGATTGTATGATTGCGATTGTATGATTGTGATTGTATGATTGAGATTGTATGATTGTGATTGTATGATTGTGATTGCATGATTGTGACTGTATGATTATGATTGCATGATTTTGAATGTATGATTGTGATTGTATGATTATGATGGTATGATTGTGATTGTCTGATTGTGATTGTATGATTGTGGTTGTATGATTGTGATTATATGATTGTGATTGTATGATTGCGATTGTATGATTGTGATTGTATGATTGTGATTGCATGATTGTGATTGTATGACTGTGATTGTATGATTGTGATTGTATGATTGTGATTGTATGATTGTGATTGCATGATTGTGATTGTATGATTGTGATTGTATGATTTTGATTGTATGATTGTGATTGTATGATTGTGATAGTATGATTGTGATTGTATGATTGTGATTGTATGATTGTGATTGTATGATTGTGATTGTCTGATTGTGGTTGTATGATTGTGATTGTATGATTGTGATCGTATGATTGTCATTGTATGATTATGGCTGTATGATTGTGATTACATCATTGTGATTGTATGATTGTGATTGTATGATTGTGATTGTATGATTGTGATAGTATGATTGTGATTGTATGAATGTGATTGTATGATTGTGATAGTATGATTGTGATTGTATGATTGTGATTGTATGATTGTGATTGTCTGACTGTGGTTGTGCGATTGTAATTGTACGATTGTGATTGTACGATTGTGATTGTATGATTGTAATTGTATGATTGTGATTGCATGATTGTGATTGTATGATTGTGATTGTATGACTGTGATGGTATGATTGTGATTGTATGATTGCGATCGTATGATTGTGATTGTATGATTGTGATTGTATGATTGTGATTGTCTGACTGTGGTTGTGCGATTGTAATTGTACGATTGTGATTGTACGATTGTGTTTGTATGATTGTGATTGTATGATTGGAATTGTATGATTATGATTGTATGATTGTGATTGTATGATTGTGATGGTATGATTGTGATTGTATGATTGCGATAGTATGATTGTGATTGTATGATTGCGATAGTATGACTGTGATTGTATGATTGTGATTGTATGATTGCGATTGTACGATTGTGATTGTATGATTGTATTTGGGAGATTGTAATTGTATGATTGCGATTGTATGATTGTGATTGTATGATTGTGATTGTATGATTGTGATAGTATGATAGTGATTGTATGATTGTGATTGCATGATTGTGACTGTATGATTATGATTGCATGATTTTGAATGTATGATTGTGATTGTATGATTGTGATGGTATGATTGTGATTGTCTGATTGTGATTGTACGATTGTGGTTGTATGATTGTGATTGTATGATTATGATTGTATGATTGTGATTGTATGATTGTGATTGTATGCTTGCGATTGTACGATTGTGATTGTATGATTGCGATTGTATGATTGTGATTGCATGATTGTGATTGTATGATTGTATTTGGGAGATTGTAATTGTATGATTCCGATTGTATGATTGTGATTGTATGAATGTGATGTATGATTGTAATTGGATGATTATGATTGTATGGTTGTGATTGTGTGATTGTGATGGTATGATTGTGATTGTATGATTGCGATCGTATGATTGTGACTCTATGATTGTGATTGTATGATTGTGATTGTATGATTGTGATTGTATGATTGTGATTGTATGATTGTGATTGTATGATTGTGATTGTCTGATTGTGATTGTATGATTGTGATTGTATGATTGTGATTGTATGACTGTGATTGTGTGATTGTGATTGTATGATTATGATTGTATGCTTGTGATTGCATGATTGTGATTGTATGATTGTGATTGCACGATTTTGAATGTATGATTGTGATTGTATGATTGTGATTGTATGATTGTGATTGTCTGACTGTGGTTGTGCGATTGTAATTGTACGATTGTGATTGTACGATTGTGTTTGTATGATTGTGATTGTATGATTGGAATTGTATGATTATGATTGTATGATTGTGATTGTATGATTGTGATGGTATGATTGTGATTGTATGATTGCGATAGTATGATTGTGATTGTATGATTGTGATTGTATGATTGTGATTGTATGATTGTGATAGTATGATTGTGATTGTATGAATGTGATTGTATGATTGTGATAGTATGATTGTGATTGTATGATTGTGATTGTATGATTGTGATTGTCTGACTGTGGTTGTGCGATTGTAATTGTACGATTGTGATTGTACGATTGTGATTGTATGATTGTAATTGTATGATTGTGATTGCATGATTGTGATTGTATGATTGTGATTGTATGACTGTGATGGTATGATTGTGATTGTATGATTGCGATCGTATGATTGTGATTGTATGATTGTGATTGTATGATTGTGATTGTCTGACTGTGGTTGTGCGATTGTAATTGTACGATTGTGATTGTACGATTGTGTTTGTATGATTGTGATTGTATGATTAGAATTGTATGATTATGATTGTATGATTGTGATTGTATGATTGTGATGGTATGATTGTGATTGTATGATTGCGATAGTATGATTGTGATTGTATGATTGCGATAGTATGACTGTGATTGTATGATTGTGATTGTATGATTGCGATTGTACGATTGTGATTGTATGATTGTATTTGGGAGATTGTAATTGTATGATTGCGATTGTATGATTGTGATTGTATGATTGTGGTTGTATGATTGTGATAGTATGATAGTGATTGTATGATTGTGATTGCATGATTGTGACTGTATGATTATGATTGCATGATTTTGAATGTATGATTGTGATTGTATGATTGTGATGGTATGATTGTGATTGTCTGATTGTGATTGTACGATTGTGGTTGTATGATTGTGATTGTATGATTATGATTGTATGATTGTGATTGTATGATTGTGATTGTATGCTTGCGATTGTACGATTGTGATTGTATGATTGCGATTGTATGATTGTGATTGCATGATTGTGATTGTATGATTGTATTTGGGAGATTGTAATTGTATGATTCCGATTGTATGATTGTGATTGTATGAATGTGATGTATGATTGTAATTGGATGATTATGATTGTATGGTTGTGATTGTGTGATTGTGATGGTATGATTGTGATTGTATGATTGCGATAGTATGATTGTGATTGTATGATTGCGATAGTATGACTGTGATTGTATGATTGTGATTGTATGATTGCGATTGTACGATTGTGATTGTATGATTGTATTTGGGAGATTGTAATTGTATGATTGCGATTGTATGATTGTGATTGTATGATTGTGATTGTATGATTGTGATAGTATGATAGTGATTGTATGATTGTGATTGCATGATTGTGACTGTATGATTATGATTGCATGATTTTGAATGTATGATTGTGATTGTATGATTGTGATGGTATGATTGTGATTGTCTGATTGTGATTGTACGATTGTGGTTGTATGATTGTGATTGTATGATTATGATTGTATGATTGTGATTGTATGATTGTGATTGTATGCTTGCGATTGTACGATTGTGATTGTATGATTGCGATTGTATGATTGTGATTGCATGATTGTGATTGTATGATTGTATTTGGGAGATTGTAATTGTATGATTCCGATTGTATGATTGTGATTGTATGAATGTGATGTATGATTGTAATTGGATGATTATGATTGTATGGTTGTGATTGTGTGATTGTGATGGTATGATTGTGATTGTATGATTGCGATCGTATGATTGTGACTCTATGATTGTGATTGTATGATTGTGATTGTATGATTGTGATTGTATGATTGTGATTGTATGATTGTGATTGTATGATTGTGATTGTCTGATTGTGATTGTATGATTGTGATTGTATGATTGTGATTGTATGACTGTGATTGTGTGATTGTGATTGTATGATTATGATTGTATGCTTGTGATTGCATGATTGTGATTGTATGATTGTGATTGCACGATTTTGAATGTATGATTGTGATTGTATGATTGTGATTGTATAATTGTGATTGTATGATTGTGATAGTATGATTGTGATTGTATGATTGTGATTGTATGATTGTGATAGTATGATAGTGATTGTATGATTGTCATTGTATGATTGTGATTGTATGATTGTGATTGCATGATTGTGACTGTATGATTATGATTGCATGATTTTGAATGTATGATTGTGATTGTATGATTGTGATGGTATGATTGTGATTGTCTGATTGTGATTGTACGATTGTGGTTGTATGATTGTGATTGTATGATTAGGATTGTATGATTGTGATTGTATGATTGTGATTGTATGCTTGCGATTGTACGATTGTGATTGTATGATTGCGATTGTATGATTGTGATTGCATGATTGTGATTGTATGATTGTGATTGTATGACTGTGATTGTGTGATTGTGATTGTATGATTATGATTGTATGCTTGTGATTGCATGATTGTGATTGTATGATTGTGATTGCACGATTTTGAATGTATGATTGTGATTGTATGATTGTGATTGTATAATTGGGATTGTATGATTGTGATAGTATGATTGTGATTGTATGATTGTCATTGTATGATTGTGATTGTATGATTGTGATTGTATGATTGTGATTGTATGATTGTGATTGTATTATTGCGATTGTCTGATTGTGATTGTATGATTGTGGTTGTATGATTGTGATTGTATGACTGTGATTGTGTGATTGTGATTGTATGATTGTGATTGTATGATTGTGATTGTATGATTGTGAAAGTCTGATTGTGATTGTGTGATTGTGATTGTATGATTGCGATTGTAGGATTGTGATTGTATGATTGTGATTGTCTGATTGTGGTTGTGCGATTGTGATTGTATGATTGTGATTGTATGATTGTGATTGCATGATTGTGATTGTATGATTGTGATTGCATGACTTTGAATGTATGATTGTGATTGTATGATTGTCATTGTATGATTGTGATTGTATGATTGTGATTGTATGATTGTATTTGGGAGATTGTATTTGGGAGATTGTAATTGTATGGTTGCGATTGTATGATTGTGATTGTATGATTGTAAATGTATGATTGTGATTGTATGATTGTGATTGCATGATTTTGAATGTATGATTGTGATTGTATGATTGTGATTGTATTTTTGTGATTGTATAATTGTGATTGTATGATTGTGATAGTATGATTGTGATTGTAAGATTGTGATTGTATGACTGTGATTTTATGATTGTGATTGTATGATTGTGATTGTGTGATTGTGATTGTATGATTGTGATTGTATGATTGTGATAGTATGATAGTGATTGTATGATTGTCATTGTATGATTGTGATTGTATGATTGTGATTGTATGATTGTGATTGTATTATTGCGATTGTCTGATTGTGATTGTATGATTGTGGTTGTATGATTGTGATTGTATGACTGTGATTGTGTGATTGTGATTGTATGATTGTGATTGTATGATTGTGATTGTATGATTGTGAAAGTCTGATTGTGATTGTGTGATTGTGATTGTATGATTGTGATTGTAGGATTGTGATTGTATGATTGTGATTGTCTGATTGTGGTTGTGCGATTGTGATTGTATGATTGTGATTGTATGATTGTGATTGCATGATTGTGATTGTATGATTGTGATTGCATGATTTTGAATGTATGATTGTGATTGTATGATTGTCATTGTATGATTGTGATTGTATGATTGTGATTGTATGATTGTATTTGGGAGATTGTATTTGGGAGATTGTAATTGTATGGTTGCGATTGTATGATTGTGATTTTATGATTGTAAATGTATGATTGTGATTGTATGATTGTGATTGTATGATTGTGATTGTATGATTGTGATTGTATGACTGTGATGGTATGATTGTGATTGTACGATTGCGATCGTATGATTGTGATTGTATGACTATGATTGTATGATGGTGATTGTATGATTGCGATTGTATGATTGTGATTGTATGATTATGATTGTATTTTTGTGATTGTATGATTGCGATTGTATGATTGTGATTGTATGATTGAGATTGTATGATTGTGATTGTATGATTGTGATTGCATGATTGTGACTGTATGATTATGATTGCATGATTTTGAATGTATGATTGTGATTGTATGATTATGATGGTATGATTGTGATTGTCTGATTGTGATTGTATGATTGTGGTTGTATGATTGTGATTGTATGATTGTGATTGTATGATTGTAATTGTATGATTATGGCTGTATGATTGTGATTATATGATTGTGATTGCATGATTTTGAATGTATGATTGTGATAGTATGATTGTGATTGTATGATGTGATTGTATGATTGTCATTGTATGATTGTATTTGGGAGATTGTATTTGGGAGATTGTAATTGTATGATTGCGATTGTATGATTGAGACTGTATGATTGCGATTGAATGCTTGCGATTGTATGATTGTGATTGTATGTTTGTGATTGTATGATTGTGGTTGTGGGATTGTGATTGTATGATTGTGATTGTATGATTATGATCGTATGATTGTGATTGTATGATTATGATTGTATGATTGTGATTGCATGATTGTGATTGTATGATTGCGATTGCATGATTGTGATTGTATGACTGTGATTGTATGATTGTGATTGTATGATTGTGATTGTATGATTGTGATAGTATGATTGTGATGGTATGATTGTGATTGTATGATTGTGATAGTATGATTGTGATTGTATGATTGTGATTGTATGATTGTGATTGTCTGACTGTGGTTGTGCGATTGTAATTGTACGATTGTGATTGTACGATTGTGATTGTATGATTGTAATTGTATGATTGTGATTGCATGATTGTGATTGTATGATTGTGATTGTATGACTGTGATGGTATGATTGTGATTGTATGATTGCCATAGTATGATTGTGATTGTATGATTGCGATAGTATGACTGTGATTGTATGATTGTGATTGTATGATTGCGATTGTACGATTGTGATTGCATGATTGTATTTGGGAGATTGTAATTGTATGATTGCGATTGTATGATTGTGATTGTATGATTGTGATTGTATGCTTGCGATTGTATGACTGTGATTGTATGATTGCGATTGTATGATTGTGATTGTATGATTGTGATTGTATGGTTGTGATTGTCTGATTGTGGTTGTGCGATTGTAATTGTACGATTGTGATTGTACGATTGTGATTGTATGATTGTGATTGTATGATTATGATTGTATGATTGTGATTGTATGATTGTGATTGTATGATTGTGATAGTATGATAGTGATTGTATGATTGTGATTGCATGATTGTGACTGTATGATTATGATTGCATGATTTTGAATGTATGATTGTGATTGTATGATTGTGATGGTATGATTGTGATTGTCTGATTGTGATTGTACGATTGTGGTTGTATGATTGTGATTGTATGATTATGATTGTATGATTGTGATTGTATGATTGTGATTGTATGCTTGCGATTGTACGATTGTGATTGTATGATTGCGATTGTATGATTGTGATTGCATGATTGTGATTGTATGATTGTGATTGTATGACTGTGATGGTATGATTGTGATTGTATGATTGCGATCGTATGATTGTGATTGTATGATTGTGATTGTATGATTGTGATTGTATGATTGTGATTGTCTGACTGTGGTTGTGCGATTGTAATTGTACGATTGTGATTGTACGATTGTGTTTGTATGATTGTGATTGTATGATTGGAATTGTATGATTATGATTGTATGATTGTGATTGTATGATTGTGATGGTATGATTGTGATTGTATGATTGCGATAGTATGATTGTGATTGTATGATTGCGATAGTATGACTGTGATTGTATGATTGTGATTGTATGATTGCGATTGTACGATTGTGATTGTATGATTGTATTTGGGAGATTGTAATTGTATGATTGCGATTGTATGATTGTGATTGTATGATTGTGATTGTATGATTGTGATTGTATGATTGTGATAGTATGATAGTGATTGTATGATTGTGATTGCATGATTGTGACTGTATGATTATGATTGCATGATTTTGAATGTATGATTGTGATTGTATGATTGTGATGGTATGATTGTGATTGTCTGATTGTGATTGTACGATTGTGGTTGTATGATTGTGATTGTATGATTATGATTGTATGATTGTGATTGTATGATTGTGATTGTATGCTTGCGATTGTACGATTGTGATTGTATGATTGCGATTGTATGATTGTGATTGCATGATTGTGATTGTATGATTGTGATTGTATGATTGTGATTGTATGATTGTGATTGTCTGATTGTGACTGTATGGTTGTGATTGTATGATTGTGATTGTATGACTGTGATTGTGTGATTGTGATTGTATGATTATGATTGTATGCTTGTGATTGCATGATTGTGATTGTATGATTGTGATTGCACGATTTTGAATGTATGATTGTGATTGTATGATTGTGATTGTATAATTGTGATTGTATGATTGTGATAGTATGATTGTGATTGTATGATTGTGATTGTATGATTGTGATAGTATGATAGTGATTGTATGATTGTCATTGTATGACTGTGATTGTATGATTGTGATTGTATGATTGTGATTGTATTATTGCGATTGTCGGATTGTGATTGTATGATTGTGGTTGTATGATTGTGATTGTATGACTGTGATTGTGTGATTGTGATTGTATGATTGTGATTGTATGATTGTGATTGTATGATTGTGAAAGTCTGATTGTGATTGTGTGATTGTGATTGTATGATTGTGATTGTAGGATTGTGATTGTATGATTGTGATTGTCTGATTGTGGTTGTGCGATTGTGATTGTATGATTGTGATTGTATGATTGTGATTGCATGATTGTGATTGTATGATTGTGATTGCATGATTTTGAATGTATGATTGTGATTTTATGATTGTCATTGTATGATTGTGATTGTGTGATTGTGATTGTATGATTGTATTTGGGAGATTGTATTTGGGAGATTGTAATTGTATGGTTGCGATTGTATGATTGTGATTGTATGATTGTAAATGTATGATTGTGATTGTATGATTGTGATTGCATGATTTTGAATGTATGATTGTGATTGTATGATTGTGATTGTATTTTTGTGATTGTATAATTGTGATTGTATGATTGTGATAGTATGATTGTGATTGTAAGATTGTGATTGTATGACTGTGATTTTATGATTGTGATTGTATGATTGTGATTGTATGATTGTGATTGTATTATTGCGATTGTCTGATTGTGATTGTATGATTGTGGTTGTATGATTGTGGTTGTATGACTGTGATTGTGTGATTGTGATTGTATGATTGTGATTGTATGATTGTGATTGTATGATTGTGAAAGTCTGATTGTGATTGTGTGATTGTGATTGTATGATTGTGATTGTAGGATTGTGATTGTATGATTGTGATTGTCTGATTGTGGTTGTGCGATTGTGATTGTATGATTGTGATTGTATGATTGTGATTGCATGATTGTGATTGTATGATTGTGATTGCATGATTTTGAATGTATGATTGTGATTGTATGATTGTCATTGTATGATTGTGATTGTATGATTGTGATTGTATGATTGTATTTGGGAGATTGTATTTGGGAGATTGTAATTGTATGGTTGCGATTGTATGATTGTGATTGTATGATTGTAAATGTATGATTGTGATTGTATGATTGTGATTGTATGATTGTGATTGTATGACTGTGATGGTATGATTGTGATTGTATGATTGCGATCGTATGATTGTGATTGTATGACTATGATTGTATGATGGTGATTGTATGATTGCGATTGTATGATTGTGATTGTATGATTATGATTGTATTTTTGTGATTGTATGATTGCGATTGTATGATTGTGATTGTATGATTGAGATTGTATGATTGTGATTGTATGATTGTGATTGCATGATTGTGACTGTATGATTATGATTGCATGATTTTGAATGTATGATTGTGATTGTATGATTATGATGGTATGATTGTGATTGTCTGATTGTGATTGTATGATTGTGGTTGTATGATTGTGATTGTATGATTGTGATTGTATGATTGTAATTGTATGATTATGGCTGTATGATTGTGATTATATGATTGTGATTGCATGATTTTGAATGTATGATTGTGATAGTATGATTGTGATTGTATGATGTGATTGTATGATTGTCATTGTATGATTGTATTTGGGAGATTGTATTTGGGAGATTGTAATTGTATGATTGCGATTGTATGATTGTGATTGTATGATTATGATTGTATGATTGTGATTGCATGATTGTGATTGTATGATTGTGATTGCATGATTGTGATTGTATGACTGTGATTGTATGATTGTGATTGTATGATTGTGATAGTATGATTGTGATGGTATGATTGTGATTGTATGATTGTGATAGTATGATTGTGATTGTATGATTGTGATTGTATGATTGTGATTGTCTGACTGTGGTTGTGCGATTGTAATTGTACGATTGTGATTGTACGATTGTGATTGTATGATTGTAATTGTATGATTGTGATTGCATGATTGTGATTGTATGATTGTGATTGTATGACTGTGATGGTATGATTGTGATTGTATGATTGCCATAGTATGATTGTGATTGTATGATTGCGATAGTATGACTGTGATTGTATGATTGTGATTGTATGATTGCGATTGTACGATTGTGATTGCATGATTGTATTTGGGAGATTGTAATTGTATGATTGCGATTGTATGATTGTGATTGTATGATTGTGATTGTATGCTTGCGATTGTATGATTGTGATTGTATGATTGCGATTGTATGATTGTGATTGTATGATTGTGATTGTATGGTTGTGATTGTCTGATTGTGGTTGTGCGATTGTAATTGTACGATTGTGATTGTACGATTGTGATTGTATGATTGTGATTGTATGATTATGATTGTATGATTGTGATTGTATGATTGTGATTGTATGATTGTGATAGTATGATAGTGATTGTTTGATTGTGATTGCATGATTGTGACTGTATGATTATGATTGCATGATTTTGAATGTATGATTGTGATTGTATGATTGTGATGGTATGATTGTGATTGTCTGATTGTGATTGTACGATTGTGGTTGTATGATTGTGATTGTATGATTATGATTGTATGATTGTGATTGTATGATTGTGATTGTATGCTTGCGATTGTACGATTGTGATTGTATGATTGCGATTGTATGATTGTGATTGCATGATTGTGATTGTATGATTGTATTTGGGAGATTGTAATTGTATGATTCCGATTGTATGATTGTGATTGTATGAATGTGATGTATGATTGTAATTGGATGATTATGATTGTATGGTTGTGATTGTGTGATTGTGCTGGTATGATTGTGATTGTGTGATTGTGATTGTATGATTATGATTGTATGCTTGTGATTGCATGATTGTGATTGTATGATTGTGATTGCACGATTTTGAATGTATGATTGTGATTGTATGATTGTGATTGTATAATTGTGATTGTATGATTGTGATAGTATGATTGTGATTGTATGATTGTGATTGTATGATTGTGATAGTATGATAGTGATTGTATGATTGTCATTGTATGATAGTGATTGTATGATTGTGATTGCATGATTGTGACTGTATGATTATGATTGCATGATTTTGAATGTATGATTGTGATTGTATGATTGTGATGGTATGATAGTGATTGTCTGATTGTGATTGTATGATTGTGGTTGTATGATTGTGGTTGTATGATTGTGATTGTATGATTGTGATTGTATGATTGTGATTGTATTATTGTGATTGTATTATTGTGATTGTCTGATTGTGATTGTATGACTATGATTGTATGATGGTGATTGTATGATTGCGATTGTATGATTGTGATTGTATGATTATGATTGTATTTTTGTGATTGTATGATTGCGATTGTATGATTGTGATTGTATGATTGTGATTGCATGATTGTGACTGTATGATTATGATTGCATGATTTTGAATGTATGATTGTGATTGTATGATTGTGATGGTATGATTGTGATTGTCTGATTGTGATTGCATGATTGTGGTTGTATGATTGTGATTGTATGATTGTGATTGTATGACTGTAATTGTATGATTATGGCTGTATGATTGTGATTGCATGATTGTGATTGTATGATTGTGATTGTATGGTTGTGATTCTATGATTGTGATTGTATGATTGTGATTGCTTGATTGTGATTGTCTGATTGTGGTTGTATGATTGTGATTGTATGATTGTGATTGTATGATTGTGATTGTATGATTGTGATTGTCTGACTGTGGTTGTGCGATTGTAATTGTACGATTGTGATTGTACGATTGTGATTGTATGATTGTAATTGTATGATTGTGATTGCATGATTGTGATTGTATGATTGTGATTGTTTGATTGTGATTGCATGATTGTGACTGTATGATTATGATTGCATGATTTTGAATGTATGATTGTGATTGTATGATTGTGATGGTATGATTGTGATTGTCTGATTGTGATTGTACGATTGTGGTTGTATGATTGTGATTGTATGATTATGATTGTATGATTGTGATTGTATGATTGTGATTGTATGCTTGCGATTGTACGATTGTGATTGTATGATTGCGATTGTATGATTGTGATTGCATGATTGTGATTGTATGATTGTATTTGGGAGATTGTAATTGTATGATTCCGATTGTATGATTGTGATTGTATGAATGTGATGTATGATTGTAATTGGATGATTATGATTGTATGGTTGTGATTGTGTGATTGTGCTGGTATGATTGTGATTGTGTGATTGTGATTGTATGATTATGATTGTATGCTTGTGATTGCATGATTGTGATTGTATGATTGTGATTGCACGATTTTGAATGTATGATTGTGATTGTATGATTGTGATTGTATAATTGTGATTGTATGATTGTGATAGTATGATTGTGATTGTATGATTGTGATTGTATGATTGTGATAGTATGATAGTGATTGTATGATTGTCATTGTATGATAGTGATTGTATGATTGTGATTGCATGATTGTGACTGTATGATTATGATTGCATGATTTTGAATGTATGATTGTGATTGTATGATTGTGATGGTATGATAGTGATTGTCTGATTGTGATTGTATGATTGTGGTTGTATGATTGTGGTTGTATGATTGTGATTGTATGATTGTGATTGTATGATTGTGATTGTATTATTGTGATTGTATTATTGTGATTGTCTGATTGTGATTGTATGACTATGATTGTATGATGGTGATTGTATGATTGCGATTGTATGATTGTGATTGTATGATTATGATTGTATTTTTGTGATTGTATGATTGCGATTGTATGATTGTGATTGTATGATTGTGATTGCATGATTGTGACTGTATGATTATGATTGCATGATTTTGAATGTATGATTGTGATTGTATGATTGTGATGGTATGATTGTGATTGTCTGATTGTGATTGCATGATTGTGGTTGTATGATTGTGATTGTATGATTGTGATTGTATGACTGTAATTGTATGATTATGGCTGTATGATTGTGATTGCATGATTGTGATTGTATGATTGTGATTGTATGGTTGTGATTCTATGATTGTGATTGTATGATTGTGATTGCTTGATTGTGATTGTCTGATTGTGGTTGTATGATTGTGATTGTATGATTGTGATTGTATGATTGTGATTGTATGATTGTGATTGTCTGACTGTGGTTGTGCGATTGTAATTGTACGATTGTGATTGTACGATTGTGATTGTATGATTGTAATTGTATGATTGTGATTGCATGATTGTGATTGTATGATTGTGATTGTATGACTGTGATGGTATGATTGTGATTGTATGATTGCGATCGTATGATTGTGATTGTATGATTGTGATTGTATGATTGTGATTGTCTGACTGTGGTTGTGCGATTGTAATTGTACGATTGTGATTGTACGATTGTGATTGTATGATTGTGATTGTATGATTGTGATTGTATGATTGTGATTGCATGATTGTGACTGTATGATTATGATTGCATGATTTTGAATGTATGATTGTGATTGTATGATTGTGATGGTATGATTGTGATTGTCTGATTGTGATTGTACGATTGTGGTTGTATGATTGTGATTGTATGATTATGATTGTATGATTGTGATTGTATGATTGTGATTGTATGCTTGCGATTGTACGATTGTGATTGTATGATTGCGATTGTATGATTGTGATTGCATGATTGTGATTGTATGATTGTATTTGGGAGATTGTAATTGTATGATTCCGATTGTATGATTGTGATTGTATGAATGTGATGTATGATTGTAATTGGATGATTATGATTGTATGGTTGTGATTGTGTGATTGTGATGGTATGATTGTGATTGTATGATTGCGATCGTATGATTGTGACTGTATGATTGTGATTGTATGATTGTCATTGTATGATTGTGATTGTATGATTGTGATTGTATGATTGTGATTGTATGATTGTGATTGTATGATTGTGATTGTATGATTGTGATTGTATGATTGTGATTGTATGATTGTGATTGTCTGATTGTGGTTGTATGATTGTGATTGTATGATTGTGATCGTATGATTGTCATTGTATGATTATGGCTGTATGATTGTGATTACATCATTGTGATTGTATGATTGTGATTGTATCATTGTGATTGTATGATTGTGATAGTATGATTGTGATTGTAAGATTGTGATTGTATGATTGTGATAGTATGATTGTGATTGTACGATTGTGATTGTATGATTGTGATTGTCTGACTGTGGTTGTGCGATTGTAATTGTACGATTGTGATTGTACGATTGTGATTGTATGATTGTAATTGTATGATTGTGATTGCATGATTGTGATTGTATGATTGTGATTGTATGACTGTGATGGTATGATTGTGATTGTATGATTGCGATCGTATGATTGTGATTGTATGATTGTGATTGTATGATTGTGATTGTCTGACTGTGGTTGTGCGATTGTAATTGTACGATTGTGATTGTACGATTGTGATTGTATGATTGTGATTGTAAGATTGGAATTGTATGATTATGATTGTATGATTGTGATTGTATGATTGCGATGGTATGATTGTGATTGTATGATTGCGATAGTATAATTGTGATTGTATGATTGCGATAGTATGATTGTGATTGTATGATTGTGATTGTATGATTGCGATTGTATGATTGTGATTGTATGATTGTATTTGGGAGATTGTAATTGTATGATTGCGATTGTATGATTGTGATTGTATGATTGTGATTGTATGCTTGCGATTGTATGATTGTGATTGTATGATTGCGATTGTATGATTGTGATTGTATGATTGTGATTGTATGGTTGTGATTGTCTGATTGTGTTTGTGCGATTGTAATTGTACGATTGTGATTGTACGATTGTGATTGTATGATTGTGATTGTATGATTATGATTGTATGATTGTGATTGTATGATTGTGATTGTATGATTGTGATAGTATGATAGTGATTGTATGATTGTGATTGTATGATTGTGATTGCATGATTGTGACTGTATGATTATGATTGCATGATTTTGAATGTATGATTGTGATTGTATGATTGGGATGGTATGATTGTGATTGTCTGATTGTGATTGTACGATTGTGGTTGTATGATTGTGATTGTATGAATATGATTGTATGATTGTGATTGTATGATTGTGATTGTATGCTTGCGATTGTACGATTGTGATTGTATGATTGCGATTGTATGATTGTGATTGCATGAATGTGATGTATGATTGTAATTGGATGATTATGATTGTATGGTTGTGATTGTGTGATTGTGATGGTATGATTGTGATTGTATGATTGCGATCGTATGATTGTGGCTGTATGATTGTGATTGTATGATTGTCATTGTATGATTGTGATTGTATGATTGTGATTGTATGATTGTGATTGTATGATTGTGATTGTCTGATTGTGATTGTATGATTGTGATTGTATGATTGTGATTGTATGACTGTGATTGTGTGATTGTGATTGTATGATTATGATTGTATGATTGTGATTGCATGATTGTGATTGTATGATTGGGATTGCACGATTTTGAATGTATGATTGTGATTGTATGATTGTGATTGTATAATTGTGATTGTATGATTGTGATAGTATGATTGTGATTGTATGATTGTGATTGTATGATTGTGATAGTATGATAGTGATTGTATGATTGTCATTGTATGATTGTGATTGTATGATTGTGATTGCATGATTGTGACTGTATGATTATGATTGCATGATTTTGAATGTATGATTGTGATTGTATGATTGTGATGGTATGATTGTGATTGTCTGATTGTGATTGTATGATTGTGGTTGTATGATTGTGATTGTATGATTGTGATTGTATGATTGTGATTGTATGATTGTGATTGTATTATTGTGATTGTCTGATTGTGATTGTATGACTATGATTGTATGATGGTGATTGTATGATTGCGATTGTATGATTGTGATTGTATGATTATGATTGTATTTTTGTGATTGTATGATTGCGATTGTATGATTGTGATTGTATGATTGAGATTGTATGATTGTGATTGTATGATTGTGATTGCATGATTGTGACTGTATGAATATGATTGCATGATTTTGAATGTATGATTGTGATTGTAAGATTGTGATGGTATGATTGTGATTGTCTGATTGTGATTGTATGATTGTGGTTGTGTGATTGTGATTGTATGATTGTGATTGTATGACTGTGATGGTATGATAGTGATTGTCTGATTGTGATTGTATGATTGTGGTTGTATGATTGTGGTTGTATGATTGTGATTGTATGATTGTGATTGTATGATTGTGATTGTATTATTGTGATTGTCTGATTGTGATTGTATGACTATGATTGTATGATGGTGATTGTATGATTGCGATTGTATGATTGTGATTGTATGATTATGATTGTATTTTTGTGATTGTATGATTGCGATTGTATGATTGTGATTGTATGATTGAGATTGTATGATTGTGATTGTATGATTGTGATTGCATGATTGTGACTGTATGATTATGATTGCATGATTTTGAATGTATGATTGTGATTGTATGATTGTGATGGTATGATTGTGATTGTCTGATTGTGATTGTATGATTGTGGTTGTATGATTGTGATTGTATGATTGTGATTGTATGACTGTAATTGTATGATTATGGCTGTATGATTGTGATTGCATGATTGTGATTGTATGATTGTGATTGTATGATTGTGATTCTATGATTGTGATTGTATGATTGTGATTGCTTGATTGTGATTGTCTGATTGTGGTTGTATGATTGCGATCGTATGATTGTGATTGTATGATTGTGATTGTATGATTGTGATTGTCTGACTGTGGTTGTGCGATTGTAATTGTACGATTGTGATTGTACGATTGTGATTGTATGATTGTGATTGTATGATTGTGATTGTATGATTGTGATTGCATGATTGTGACTGTATGATTATGATTGCATGATTTTGAATGTATGATTGTGATTGTATGATTGTGATGGTATGATTGTGATTGTCTGATTGTGATTGTACGATTGTGGTTGTATGATTGTGATTGTATGAATGTGATGTATGATTGTAATTGGATGATTATGATTGTATGGTTGTGATTGTGTGATTGTGATGGTATGATTGTGATTGTATGATTGCGATCGTATGATTGTGACTGTATGATTGTGATTGTATGATTGTCATTGTATGATTGTGATTGTATGATTGTGATTGTATGATTGTGATTGTATGATTGTGATTGTATGATTGTGATTGTATGATTGTGATTGTATGATTGTGATTGTATGATTGTGATTGTCTGATTGTGGTTGTATGATTGTGATTGTATGATTGTGATCGTATGATTGTCATTGTATGATTATGGCTGTATGATTGTGATTACATCATTGTGATTGTATGATTGTGATTGTATCATTGTGATTGTATGATTGTGATAGTATGATTGTGATTGTAAGATTGTGATTGTATGATTGTGATAGTATGATTGTGATAGTATGATTGTGATTGTACGATTGTGATTGTATGATTGTGATTGTCTGACTGTGGTTGTGCGATTGTAATTGTACGATTGTGATTGTACGATTGTGATTGTATGATTGTAATTGTATGATTGTGATTGCATGATTGTGATTGTATGATTGTGATTGTATGACTGTGATGGTATGATTGTGATTGTATGATTGCGATCGTATGATTGTGATTGTATGATTGTGATTGTATGATTGTGATTGTCTGACTGTGGTTGTGCGATTGTAATTGTACGATTGTGATTGTACGATTGTGATTGTATGATTGTGATTGTAAGATTGGAATTGTATGATTATGATTGTATGATTGTGATTGTATGATTGCGATGGTATGATTGTGATTGTATGATTGCGATAGTATAATTGTGATTGTATGATTGCGATAGTATGATTGTGATTGTATGATTGTGATTGTATGATTGCGATTGTATGATTGTGATTGTATGATTGTATTTGGGAGATTGTAATTGTATGATTGCGATTGTATGATTGTCATTGTATGATTGTGATTGTATGCTTGCGATTGTATGATTGTGATTGTATGATTGCGATTGTATGATTGTGATTGTATGATTGTGATTGTATGGTTGTGATTGTCTGATTGTGTTTGGGCGATTGTAATTGTACGATTGTGATTGTACGATTGTGATTGTATGATTGTGATTGTATGATTATGATTGTATGATTGTGATTGTATGATTGTGATTGTATGATTGTGATAGTATGATAGTGATTGTATGATTGTGATTGTATGATTGTGATTGCATGATTGTGACTGTATGATTATGATTGCATGATTTTGAATGTATGATTGTGATTGTATGATTGTGATGGTATGATTGTGATTGTCTGATTGTGATTGTACGATTGTGGTTGTATGATTGTGATTGTATGAATATGATTGTATGATTGTGATTGTATGATTGTGATTGTATGCTTGCGATTGTACGATTGTGATTGTATGATTGTATTTGGGAGATTGTAATTGTATGATTCCGATTGTATGATTGTGATTGTATGAATGTGATGTATGATTGTAATTGGATGATTATGATTGTATGGTTGTGATTGTGTGATTGTGATGGTATGATTGTGATTGTATGATTGCGATCGTATGATTGTGGCTGTATGATTGTGATTGTATGATTGTCATTGTATGATTGTGATTGTATGATTGTGATTGTATGATTGTGATTGTATGATTGTGATTGTCTGATTGTGATTGTATGATTGTGATTGTATGATTGTGATTGTATGACTGTGATTGTGTGATTGTGATTGTATGATTATGATTGTATGATTGTGATTGCATGATTGTGATTGTATGATTGTGATTGCACGATTTTGAATGTATGATTGTGATTGTATGATTGTGATCGTATAATTGTGATTGTATGATTGTGATAGTATGATTGTGATTGTATGATTGTGATTGTATGATTGTGATAGTATGATAGTGATTGTATGATTGTCATTGTATGATTGTGATTGTATGATTGTGATTGCATGATTGTGACTGTATGATTATGATTGCATGATTTTGAATGTATGATTGTGATTGTATGATTGTGATGGTATGATTGTGATTGTCTGATTGTGATTGTATGATTGTGGTTGTATGATTGTGATTGTATGATTGTGATTGTATGATTGTGATTGTATGATTGTGATTGTATTATTGTGATTGTCTGATTGTGATTGTATGACTATGATTGTATGATGGTGATTGTATGATTGCGATTGTATGATTGTGATTGTATGATTATGATTGTATTTTTGTGATTGTATGATTGCGATTGTATGATTGTGATTGTATGATTGAGATTGTATGATTGTGATTGTATGATTGTGATTGCATGATTGTGACTGTATGAATATGATTGCATGATTTTGAATGTATGATTGTGATTGTAAGATTGTGATGGTATGATTGTGATTGTCTGATTGTGATTGTATGATTGTGGTTGTATGATTGTGATTGTATGATTGTGATTGTATGACTGTAATTGTATGATTATGGCTGTATGATTGTGATTGCATGATTGTGATTGTATGATTGTGATTGTATGATTGTGATTGTATGATTATGATTGTATGATTGTGATTGTAAGATTGTGATTGTCTGATTGTGGTTGTATGATTGTGATTGTATGATTGTGATCGTATGATTGTCATTGTATGATTATGGCTGTATGATTGTGATTACATGATTGTGATTGTATGATTGTGATTGTATGATTGTGATTGTATGATTGTGATAGTATGATTGTGATTGTATGATTGTGATTGTATGATTGTGATAGTATGATTGTGATTGTATGATTGTGATAGTATGATTGTGATTGTCTGATTGTGGTTGTGCGATTGTAATTGTACGATTGTGATTGTACGATTGTGATTGTATGATTGTGATTGTATGATTGGAATTGTATGATTGTGATTGTATGATTGTGATTGTATGATTGCGATGGTATGATTGTGATTGTATGATTGCGATAATATGATTGTGATTGTATGATTGCCATAGTATGATTGTGATTGTATGATTGTGATTGTATGATTGTGACTGTATGATTGTGTTTGTATGATTGTGATTGGGAGATTGTATTTGGGAGATTGTAATTGTATGATTGCGACTGTATGATTGTGATTGTATGATTGTGATGTATGATTGTAATTGTATGATTATGATTGTATGATTGTGATTGTATGATTGTGATTGTATGACTGTGATTGTATGATTGCGGTTGTATGATTGTGATTGTATGATTATGATTGTATTTTTGTGATTGTATGATTGTGATGGTATGATTGTGATTGTATGATTGCGATCGTATGATTGTGACTGTATGATTGTGATTGTATGATTGTCATTGTATGATTGTGATTGTATGATTGTGATTGTATGATTGTGATTGTATGATTGTGATTGTCTGATTGTGATTGTATGATTGTGATTGTATGATTGTGATTGGATGACTGTGATTGTGTGATTGTGATTGTATGATTATGATTGTATGATTGTGATTGCATGATTGTGATTGTATGATTGTGATTGCATGATTTTGAATGTATGATTGTGATTGTATGATTGTGATTGTATGATTGTGATTGTATGATTGTGATTGTATAATTGTGATTGTATGATTGTGATAGTATGATTGTAATTGTAAGATTGTGATTGTATGACTGTGATTTTATGATTGTGATTGTATGATTGTGATTGTATGATTGTGATTTTATGATTGTGATAGTATGATAGTGATTGTATGATTGTCATTGTATGATTGTGATTGTATGATTGTGATTGTATGATTGTGATTGTATTATTGTGATTGTCTGATTGTGATTGTATGATTGTGGTTGTATGATTGTGATTGTATGACTGTGATTGTGTGATTGTGATTGTATGATTGTGACTGTATGATTATGATTGCATGATTTTGAATGTATGATTGTGATTGTATGATTGTGATGGTATGATTGTGATTGTCTGATTGTGATTGTATGATTGTGATTGTATGATTGTGATTGTATGATTGTGATTGGATGACTGTGATAGTATGATTGTGATTGTATGATTGTGATAGTATGATTGTGATTGTCTGATTGTGGTTGTGCGATTGTAATTGTACGATTGTGATTGTACGATTGTGATTGTATGATTGTGATTGTATGATTGGAATTGTATGATTGTGATTGTATGATTGTGATTGTATGATTGCGATGGTATGATTGTGATTGTATGATTGCGATAATATGATTGTGATTGTATGATTGCCATAGTATGATTGTGATTGTATGATTGTGATTGTATGATTGTGACTGTATGATTGTGTTTGTATGATTGTGATTGGGAGATTGTATTTGGGAGATTGTAATTGTATGATTGCGACTGTATGATTGTGATTGTATGATTGTGATGTATGATTGTAATTGTATGATTATGATTGTATGATTGTGATTGTATGATTGTGATTGTATGACTGTGATTGTATGATTGCGGTTGTATGATTGTGATTGTATGATTATGATTGTATTTTTGTGATTGTATGATTGTGATGGTATGATTGTGATTGTATGATTGCGATCGTATGATTGTGACTGTATGATTGTGATTGTATGATTGTCATTGTATGATTGTGATTGTATGATTGTGATTGTATGATTGTGATTGTATGATTGTGATTGTCTGATTGTGATTGTATGATTGTGATTGTATGATTGTGATTGGATGACTGTGATTGTGTGATTGTGATTGTATGATTATGATTGTATGATTGTGATTGCATGATTGTGATTGTATGATTGTGATTGCATGATTTTGAATGTATGATTGTGATTGTATGATTGTGATTGTATGATTGTGATTGTATGATTGTGATTGTATAATTGTGATTGTATGATTGTGATAGTATGATTGTAATTGTAAGATTGTGATTGTATGACTGTGATTTTATGATTGTGATTGTATGATTGTGATTGTATGATTGTGATTTTATGATTGTGATAGTATGATAGTGATTGTATGATTGTCATTGTATGATTGTGATTGTATGATTGTGATTGTATGATTGTGATTGTATTATTGTGATTGTCTGATTGTGATTGTATGATTGTGGTTGTATGATTGTGATTGTATGACTGTGATTGTGTGATTGTGATTGTATGATTGTGACTGTATGATTATGATTGCATGATTTTGAATGTATGATTGTGATTGTATGATTGTGATGGTATGATTGTGATTGTCTGATTGTGATTGTATGATTGTGATTGTATGATTGTGATTGTATGATTGTGATTGTATGATTGTGATTGTCTGATTGTGGTTGTATGATTGTGATTGTATGATTGTGATAGTAAGATTGTGATTGCATGATTTTGAATGTATGATTGTGATAGTATGATTGTGATTGTATGATGTGATTGTATGATTGTCATTGTATGATTGTATTTGGGAGATTGTATTTGGGAGATTGTAATTGTATGATTGCGATTGTATGATTGAGATTGTATGATTGTGATTGTATGCTTGCGATTGTATGATTGTGATTGTATGATTGTGATTGTATGATTGAGGTTGTGCGATTGTGATTGTATGATTGTGATTGTATGATTATGATCGTATGATTGTGATTGTATGATTATGATTGTATGATTGTGATTGCATGATTGTGATTGTATGATTGTGATTGCATGATTTTGAATGTATGATTGTGATTGTATGATTGTCATTGTATGATTGTGATTGTATGATTGTGATTGTATGACTGTGATGGTATGATTGTGATTGTATGATTGCGATCGTATGATTGTGATTGTATGATTGCGATCGTATGATTGTGATTGTATGACTATGATTGTATGATGGTGATTGTATGATTGCGATTGTATGATTGTGATTGTATGATTATGATTGTATTTTTGTGATTGTATGATTGCGATTGTATGATTGTGATTGTATGATTGAGATTGTATGATTGTGATTGTATGATTGTGATTGCATGATTGTGACTGTATGATTATGATTGCATGATTTTGAATGTATGATTGTGATTGTATGATTGTGATGGTATGATTGTGATTGTCTGATTGTGATTGTATGATTGTGGTTGTATGATTGTGGTTGTATGATTGTGATTGTATGATTGTAATTGTATGATTATGGCTGTATGATTGTGATTATATGATTGTGATTGCATGATTTTGAATGTATGATTGTGATAGTATGATTGTGATTGTATGATGTGATTGTATGATTGTCATTGTATGATTGTATTTGGGAGATTGTATTTGGGAGATTGTAATTGTATGATTGCGATTGTATGATTGAGATTGTATGATTGTGATTGTATGCTTGCGATTGTATGATTGTGATTGTATGATTGTGATTGTATGATTGAGGTTGTGCGATTGTGATTGTATGAATGTGATTGTATGATTATGATCGTATGATTGTGATTGTATGATTATGATTGTATGATTGTGGTTGCATGATTGTGATTGTATGATTGTGATTGCATGATTCTAATTGTATGACTGTGATTGTATGATTGTGATTGTATGATTGTGATTGTATGATTGTGATTGCATGATTGTGATTGTATGATTGTGATTGTATGATTTTGATTGTATGATTGTGATTGTATGATTGTGATTGTATGATTGTGATTGTATGATTGTGATTGTATGATTGTGATTGTATGATTGTGATTGTATGATTGTGATTGTCTGATTGTGGTTGTATGATTGTGATTGTATGATCGTGATAGTATGATTGTGATTGTAAGATTGTGATTGTATGATTGTGATTGTATGATTGTGATTGTATGACTGTGATGGTATGATTGTGATTGTATGATCGCGATCGTATGATTGTGATTGTATGACTATGATTGTATGATGGTGATTGTATGATTGCGATTGTATGATTGTGATTGTATGATTGAGATTGTATGATTGTGATTGTATGCTTGCGATTGTATGATTGTGATTGTATGATTGTGATTGTATGATTGTGATTGTATGATTGTGATTGTATGATTGTGATTGTATGATTGTTATTGAATGATTGTGATTGTATGATTCTGATTGTATGATTGTGATTGCATGATTGTGATTGTATGATTGTGATTGCATGATTTTGAATGTATGAACGTGATTGTATGATTGTGATTGTATGATTGTGATTGTATGATTGTGATTGTATGATTGTGATTGTATGATTGTATCTGGGAGATTGTATTTGGGAGATTTTATTTGGGAGATTGTAATTGTATGATTGCGATTGTATGATTGTGATTGTATGATTGCGATTGTATGATTGTGATTGTATGATTGTGATTGTATGATTGTGATTGTATGATTGTGATTGTATGATTATGATTGTATGATTGTGATTGTATGATTGAGATTGTATGATTGAGATTGTATGATTGTGATTGTATGCTTGCGATTGTATGATTGCGATTGTATGATTGTGATTGTATGATTGTGATTGTATGATTGTGATTGTATGATTGTGATTGTATGATTGTGATTGTATGATTGTGATTGTATGATTGTGATTGTATGATTGTGATTGCATGATTGTGATTGTATGATTGTGATTGTATGATTGTGATTGTTTGATTGTATTTGGGAGATTGTATTTGGGAGATTGTAATTGTATGATTGCAATTGTATGATTGTGATTGTATGATTGCGATTGTATGATTGTGATTGTATGATTCTGATGTATGATTGTAATTGTATGATTATGATTGTGATTGTATGATTGAGATTGTATGATTGAGATTGTATGATTGTGATTGTATGATTGTAATTGTATGATTGTATTTGGGAGATTGTATTTGGGATATTGTAATTGTATGATTGCGATTGTATGATTGTGATTGTATGATTGTGATATATGATTGTAATTGTATGATTATGATTGTATGATTGTGATTGTATGATTGAGATTGTATGATTGTGATTGTATGCTTGCGTTGTATGATTGTGATTGTATGATTGTGATTCTTTGATTGTGATTGTATGATTGTGATTGTATGATTGTGATTGTATGATTGTGATTGTATGACTGTGATTGTATGATTGTGATTGTATGATTGTGATAGTATGATTGTGAAAGTATGGTTGTGATTGTATGATTGTGATTGTATGATTGTGATTGTATGATTGTGATTGTATGATTGTGATTGTATGATTGTGATTGTATGATTGTGATTGTATGATTGTGATTGTATGATTGTGATTGTATGATTGTGATTGTATGATTGTGATTGTATGATTGTGATTGTATGATTGTGATAGTATGATTGTGATTGTATGATTGTGATTGTATGACTGTGATTGTATGATTGTGATTGTACGATTGTGATTGTACGATTGTGATAGTATGATTGTGATTGTATGATTGTGATTGTATGATTGTGATTGTATGATTATGATTGTATGATTGTGATTGTTTGATTGTATTTGGGAGATTGTATTTGGGCGATTGAATTTGGGAGATTGTAATTGTATGATTGCGATTGTATGATTGTGATTGTATGATTGCGATTGTATGATTGTGATTGTATGATTGTGAAAGTATGATTGTGATTGTATGATTATGATTGTATGATTATGATTGTATGATTATGATTGTATGATTGTGATTGTATGATTGTATTTGGGAGATTGTATTTGGGAGATTGTAATTGTATGATTGCGATTGTATGATTGTGATTGTATGATTGCGATTGTATGATTGTGATTGTATGATTGTGATGTATGATTGTAATTGTATGATTATGATTGTATGATTGTGATTGAATGGTTGAGATTGTACGATTGCGATTGTATGATTGTGATTGTATGATTGTGATGTATGATTGTAATTGTATGATTATGATTGTATGATTGTGATTGTATGATTGAGATTGTATGATTGCGATTGTATGATTGTGATTGTATGATTGTGATTGTATGATTGTGATTGTATGATTGTGATTGTATGATTGTGATTGTATGATTGTGATTGTATGATTGTGATTGTATGATTGTGAAAGTATGATTGTGATTGTATGATTGCGATTGTATGATTGTGATTGTATGATTGTGATGTATGATTCTATTTGTATGATTGTGATTGTATGGTTGTGATTGTATGAGTGTGATTGTCTGATTGTGGTTGTGCGATTGTGATTGTGCGATTGTGATTGTACGATTGTTATTGAATGATTGTGATTGTATGATTCTGATTGTATGATTGTGATTGCATGATTGTGATTGTATGATTGTGATTGCATGATTTTGAATGTATGATTGTGATTGTATGATTGTGATTGTATGATTGTGATTGTATGATTGTGATTGTATGATTGTGATTGCATGACTGTATTTAGGAGATTGTATTTGGGAGATTGTATTTGGGAGATTGTAATTGTATGATTGCGATTGTATGATTGTGATTGTATGATTGCGATTGTATGATTGTGATTGTATGATTGTGATGTATGATTGTAATTGTATGATTATGATTGTATGATTGTGATTGTATGATTTTGATTGTATGATTGTATTTGGGAGATTGTATTTGGGAGATTGTATTTGGGAGATTGTAATTGTATGATTGCGATTGTATGATTGTGATTGTATGATTGCGATTGTATGATTGTGATTGTATGACTGTGATGTATGATTGTAATTGTATGATTATGATTGTATGATTGTGATTGTATGATTGAGATTGTATGATTGTGATTGTATGCTTGCGATTGTATGATTGTGATTGTATGATTGTGATGTATGATTGTAATTGTATGATTGTGATTGTATGATTGTGAATGTATGATTGTGATAGTATGATTGTGATTGTATGATTGTGATTGTATGACTGTGATTGTATGATTGTGATTGTACGATTGTGATTGTACGATTGTGATAGTATGATTGTGATTGTATGATTGTGATTGTATGATTGTGATTGTATGATTGTGATTGTATGATTATGATTGTATGATTGTGATTGTTTGATTGTATTTGGGAGATTGTATTTGGGCGATTGAATTTGGGAGATTGTAATTGTATGATTGCGATTGTATGATTGTGATTGTATGATTGCGATTGTATGATTGTGATTGTATGATTGTGAAAGTATGATTGTGATTGTATGATTATGATTGTATGATTATGATTGTATGATTGTGATTGTATGATTGTATTTGGGAGATTGTATTTGGGAGATTGTAATTGTATGATTGCGATTGTATGATTGTGATTGTATGATTGCGATTGTATGATTGTGATTGTATGATTGTGATGTATGATTGTAATTGTATGATTATGATTGTATGATTGTGATTGAATGGTTGAGATTGTACGATTGCGATTGTATGATTGTGATTGTATGATTGTGATGTATGATTGTAATTGTATGATTATGATTGTATGATTGTGATTGTATGATTGAGATTGTATGATTGTGATTGTATGATTGCGATTGTATGATTGTGATTGTATGATTGTGATTGTATGATTGTGATTGTATGATTGTGATTGTATGATTGTGATTGTATGATTGTGATTGTATGATTGTGAAAGTATGATTGTGATTGTATGATTGCGATTGTATGATTGTGATTGTATGATTGTGATGTATGATTCTATTTGTATGATTGTGATTGTATGGTTGTGATTGTATGAGTGTGATTGTCTGATTGTGGTTGTGCGATTGTGATTGTGCGATTGTGATTGTACGATTGTTATTGAATGATTGTGATTGTATGATTGTGATTGTATGATTGTGATTGTATGATTGTGATTGTATGATTGTGATTGTATGATTGTGATTGTATGATTGTGATTGTATGATTGTGATTGTATGATATTGATTGTATGATTGTGATTGTATGATTGTGATTGTATGATTGTGATTGTATGATTGTGATTGTATGATTGTGATTGTATGATTGTGATTGTATGATTGTGATTGTATGATTGTGATTGTATCATTGTGATAGTATGATTGTGATTGTATGATTGTGATTGTATGACTGTGATTGTATGATTGTGATTGTACGATTGTGATTGTACGATTGTGATAGTATGATTGTGATTGTATGATTGTGATTGTATGATTGTGATTGTATGATTATGATTGTATGATTGTGATTGTTTGATTGTATTTGGGAGATTGTATTTGGGCGATTGAATTTGGGAGATTGTAATTGTATGATTGCGATTGTATGATTGTGATTGTATGATTGCGATTGTATGATTGTGATTGTATGATTGTGAAAGTATGATTGTGATTGTATGATTATGATTGTATGATTATGATTGTATGATTGTGATTGTATGATTGTATTTGGGAGATTGTATTTGGGAGATTGTAATTGTATGATTGCGATTGTATGATTGTGATTGTATGATTGCGATTGTATGATTGTGATTGTATGATTGTGATGTATGATTGTAATTGTATGATTATGATTGTATGATTGTGATTGAATGGTTGAGATTGTACGATTGCGATTGTATGATTGTGATTGTATGATTGTGATGTATGATTGTAATTGTATGATTATGATTGTATGATTGTGATTGTATGATTGAGATTGTATGATTGCGATTGTATGATTGTGATTGTATGATTGTGATTGTATGATTGTGATTGTATGATTGTGATTGTATGATTGTGATTGTATGATTGTGATTGTATGATTGTGATTGTATGATTGTGAAAGTATGATTGTGATTGTATGATTGCGATTGTATGATTGTGATTGTATGATTGTGATGTATGATTCTATTTGTATGATTGTGATTGTATGGTTGTGATTGTATGAGTGTGATTGTCTGATTGTGGTTGTGCGATTGTGATTGTGCGATTGTGATTGTACGATTGTTATTGAATGATTGTGATTGTATGATTCTGATTGTATGATTGTGATTGCATGATTGTGATAGTGTGATTGTGATTGTATGGTTGTGATTGTATGATTATGATTGTATGATTGTGATTGCATGATTGTGATTGTATGATTGTGATTGCATGATTTTGAATGTATGATTGTGATTGCATGATTGTGATTGTATGATTGTGATTGTATGATTGTGATTGTATGATTGTATTTGGGAGATTGTATTTGGGAGATTGTATTTGGGAGATTGTATTTGGGAGATTGTATTTGGGAGATTGTAATTGTATGATTGCGATTGTATGATTGTGATTGTATGATTGCGATTGTATGATTGCGATTGTATGATTGTGATGGATGATTGTAATTGTATGATTATGATTGTATGATTGTGATTGTATGATTGAGATTTTATGATTGAGATTGTATGAATGTGATTGTATGCTTGCTATTGTATGATTGTGATTGTATGATTGTGATTGTATGACTGTGATTGCATGATTTTGAATGTGTGATTGTGATTGTATGATTGTGATTGCATGATTGTGATTGTATGGTTGTGATTGCATGATTTTGAATGTATGATTGTGATTGTATGATTGTGATTGTATGATTGTGATAGTGTGATTGTGATTGTATGGTTGTGATTGTATGATTGTGATTGTATGATTGTGATTGTATGATTGTGATTGTATGATTGTATTTGGGAGATTGTATTTGGGAGATTGTAATTGTATGATTGCGATTGTATGATTGTGATTGTATGATTGCGATTGTATGAATTCGATTGTATGATTGTGATTGTATGAATGTGATTGTATGATTGTGATTGTATGATTGTGATTGTATGATTGTATTTGGGAGATTTTATTTGGGAGATTGTAATTGTATGATTGCGATTGTATGATTGTGATTGTATGATTGCGATTGTATGATTGTGATTGTATGATTGTGATTGTATGATTGTGATTGTATGATTGTGATTGTATGATTATGATTGTATGATTGTGATTGTATGATTGAGATTGTATGATTGAGATTGTATGATTGTGATTGTATGCTTGCGATTGTATGATTGCGATTGTATGATTGTGATTGTATGATTGTGATTGTATGATTGTGATTGTATGATTGTGATTGTATGATTGTGATTGTATGATTGTGATTGTATGATTGTGATTGTATGATTGTGATTGCATGATTGTGATTGTATGATTGTGATTGTATGATTGTGATTGTATGACTGTGATTGTATGATTGTGATTGTATGATTGTGATAGTATGATTGTGAAAGTATGGTTGTGATTGTATGATTGTGATTGTATGATTGTGATTGTATGATTGTGATTGTATGATTGTGATTGTATGATTGTGATTGTATGATTGTGATTGTATGATATTGATTGTATGATTGTGATTGTATGATTGTGATTGTATGATTGTGATTGTATGATTGTGATTGTATGATTGTGATTGTATGATTGTGATTGCATGATTGTGATTGTATGATTGTGATTGTATCATTGTGATTGTATGACTGTGATTGTATGATTGTGATTGTACGATTGTGATTGTACGATTGTGATAGTATGATTGTGATTGTATGATTGTGATTGTATGATTGTGATTGTATGATTATGATTGTATGATTGTGATTGTTTGATTGTATTTGGGAGATTGTATTTGGGCGATTGAATTTGGGAGATTGTAATTGTATGATTGCGATTGTATGATTGTGATTGTATGATTGCGATTGTATGATTGTGATTGTATGATTGTGATTGTATGATTGTGATTGTATGATTGTGATAGTATGATTGTGATTGTATGATTGTGATTGTATGACTGTGATTGTATGATTGTGATTGTACGATTGTGATTGTACGATTGTGATAGTATGATTGTGATTGTATGATTGTGATTGTATGATTGTGACTGTATGTCTGTATTTGGGAGATTGTATTTGGGATATTGTAATTGTATGATTGCGATTGTATGATTGTGATTGTATGATTGTTATTGAATGATTGTGATTGTATGATTCTGATTGTATGATTGTGATTGCATGATTGTGATTGTATGATTGTGATTGCATGATTTTGAATGTATGAACGTGATTGTATGATTGTGATTGTATGATTGTGATTGTATGATTGTGATTGTATGATTGTGATTGTATGATTGTATCTGGGAGATTGTATTTGGGAGATTGTATTTGGGAGATTGTAATTGTATGATTGCGATTGTATGATTGTGATTGTATGATTGCGATTGTATGATTGTGATTGTATGATTGTGATGTATGATTGTAATTGTATGATTATGATTGTATGATTGTGATTGTATGATTGTGATTGTATGATTGTGATTGTATGATTGTGATTGTATGATTGTGATTGTATGATATTGATTGTATGATTGTGATTGTATGATTGTGATTGTATGATTGTGATTGTATGATTGTGATTGTATGATTGTGATTGTATGATTGTGATTGTATGATTGTGATAGTATGATTGTGATTGTATGATTGTGATTGTATGACTGTGATTGTATGATTGTGATTGTACGATTGTGATTGTACGATTGTGATAGTATGATTGTGATTGTATGATTGTGATTGTATGATTGTGATTGTATGATTATGATTGTATGATTGTGATTGTTTGATTGTATTTGGGAGATTGTATTTGGGCGATTGAATTTGGGAGATTGTAATTGTATGATTGCGATTGTATGATTGTGATTGTATGATTGCGATTGTATGATTGTGATTGTATGATTGTGAAAGTATGATTGTGATTGTATGATTATGATTGTATGATTATGATTGTATGATTGTGATTGTATGATTGTATTTGGGAGATTGTATTTGGGAGATTGTAATTGTATGATTGCGATTGTATGATTGTGATTGTATGATTGCGATTGTATGATTGTGATTGTATGATTGTGATGTATGATTGTAATTGTATGATTATGATTGTATGATTGTGATTGAATGGTTGAGATTGTACGATTGCGATTGTATGATTGTGATTGTATGATTGTGATGTATGATTGTAATTGTATGATTATGATTGTATGATTGTGATTGTATGATTGAGATTGTATGATTGCGATTGTATGATTGTGATTGTATGATTGTGATTGTATGATTGTGATTGTATGATTGTGATTGTATGATTGTGATTGTATGATTGTGATTGTATGATTGTGATTGTATGATTGTGATTGTATGATTGTGAAAGTATGATTGTGATTGCATGATTGCGATTGTATGATTGTGATTGTATGATTCTGATGTATGATTCTATTTGTATGATTGTGATTGTATGGTTGTGATTGTATGAGTGTGATTGTCTGATTGTGGTTGTGCGATTGTGATTGTGCGATTGTGATTGTACGATTGTTATTGAATGATTGTGATTGTATGATTCTGATTGTATGATTGTGATTGCATGATTGTGATTGTATGATTGTGATTGCATGATTTTGAATGTATGATTGTGATTGTATGATTGTGATTGTATGATTGTGATTGTATGATTGTGATTGTATGATTGTGATTGCATGATTGTATTTAGGAGATTGTATTTGGGAGATTGTATTTGGGAGATTGTAATTGTATGATTGCGATTGTATGATTGTGATTGTATGATTGCGATTGTATGATTGTGATTGTATGATTGTGATGTATGATTGTAATTGTATGATTATGATTGTATGATTGTGATTGTATGATTTTGATTGTATGATTGTATTTGGGAGATTGTATTTGGGAGATTGTAATTGTATGATTGCGATTGTATGATTGTGATTGTATGATTGCGATTGTATGATTGTGATTGTATGACTGTGATGTATGATTGTAATTGTATGATTATGATTGTATGATTGTGATTGTATGATTGAGATTGTATGATTGTGATTGTATGCTTGCGATTGTATGATTGTGATTGTATGATTGTGATGTATGATTGTAATTGTATGATTGTGATTGTATGATTGTGATTGTATGATTGTGATAGTATGATTGTGATTGTATGATTGTGATTGTATGACTGTGATTGTATGATTGTGATTGTACGATTGTGATTGTACGATTGTGATAGTATGATTGTGATTGTATGATTGTGATTGTATGATTGTGATTGTATGATTGTGATTGTATGATTATGATTGTATGATTGTGATTGTTTGATTGTATTTGGGAGATTGTATTTGGGCGATTGAATTTGGGAGATTGTAATTGTATGATTGCGATTGTATGATTGTGATTGTATGATTGCGATTGTATGATTGTGATTGTATGATTGTGAAAGTATGATTGTGATTGTATGATTATGATTGTATGATTATGATTGTATGATTGTGATTGTATGATTGTATTTGGGAGATTGTATTTGGGAGATTGTAATTGTATGATTGCGATTGTATGATTGTGATTGTATGATTGCGATTGTATGATTGTGATTGTATGATTGTGATGTATGATTGTAATTGTATGATTATGATTGTATGATTGTGATTGAATGGTTGAGATTGTACGATTGCGATTGTATGATTGTGATTGTATGATTGTGATGTATGATTGTAATTGTATGATTATGATTGTATGATTGTGATTGTATGATTGAGATTGTATGATTGTGATTGTATGATTGCGATTGTATGATTGTGATTGTATGATTGTGATTGTATGATTGTGATTGTATGATTGTGATTGTATGATTGTGATTGTATGATTGTGATTGTATGATTGTGAAAGTATGATTGTGATTGTATGATTGCGATTGTATGATTGTGATTGTATGATTGTGATGTATGATTCTATTTGTATGATTGTGATTGTATGGTTGTGATTGTATGAGTGTGATTGTCTGATTGTGGTTGTGCGATTGTGATTGTGCGATTGTGATTGTACGATTGTTATTGAATGATTGTGATTGTATGATTCTGATTGTATGATTGTGATTGCATGATTGTGATTGTATGATTGTGATTGCATGATTTTGAATGTATGTTTGTGATTGTATGATTGTGATTGTATGATTGTGATTGTATGATTGTGATTGTATGATTGTGATTGTATGATTGTGATTGTATGATTGTGATTGTATGATTGTGATTGTATGATTGTGATTGTATGATTGTGATTGTTGATTGTGATTGTATGATTGTGATAGTATGATTGTGATTGTATGATTGTGATTGTATGATTGTGATTGTATGATTGTGATTGTATGATTGTGATTGTATGATTGTGATTGTATGATTGTGATTGTATGATTGTGATTGCATGATTGTATTTGGGAGATTGTATTTGGGAGATTGTATTTGGGAGATTGTAATTGTATGATTGCGATTGTATGATTGTGATTGTATGATTGCGATTGTATGATTGTGATTGTATGATTGTGATGTATGATTGTAACTGCATGATTATGATTGTATGATTGTGATTGTATGATTTTGATTGTATGATTGTATTTGGGAGATTTTATTTGGGAGATTGTATTTGGGAGATTGTAATTGTATGATTGCGATTGTATGATTGTGATTGCATGATTGCGATTGTATGATTGTGATTGTATGATTGTGATGTATGATTGTAATTGTATGATTATGATTGTATGATTGTGATTGTATGATTGAGATTGTATGATTGTGATTGTATGCTTGCGATTGTATGATTGTGATTGTATGATTGTGATTCTTTGATTGTGATTGTATGATTGTGATTGTATGATTGTGATTGTATGAGTGTGATTGTATGATTGTGATTGTATGATTGTGATTGTATGATTGTGATAGTATGATTGTGATTGTATGATTGTGATTGTATGATTGTGATTGTCTGATTGTGGTTGTGCGATTGTGATTGTACGATTGTGATTGTACGATTGTGATAGTATGATTGTGATTGTGTGATTGTGATTGTATGATTGTGATTGTATGATTGTGATTGTATGATTGTGATTGTATGATTGTGATTGTATGATTGTGATTGTTTGATTGTATTTGGGAGATTGTATTTGGGCGATTGTATTTGGGAGATTGTAATTGTATGATTGCGATTGTATGATTGTGATTGTATGATTGCGATTGTATGATTGTGATTGTATGATTGTGAAAGTATGATTGTGATTGTATGATTGTGATTGTATGATTGTGATTGTATGATTGTGATTGTATGATTGTGATTGCATGATTGTATTTGGGAGATTGTATTTGGGAGATTGTATTTGGGAGATTGTAATTGTATGATTGCGATTGTATGATTGTGATTGTATGATTGCGATTGTATGATTGTGATTGTATGATTGTGATGTATGATTGTAATTGCATGATTATGATTGTATGATTGTGATTGTATGATTTTGATTGTATGATTGTATTTGGGAGATTTTATTTGGGAGATTGTATTTGGGAGATTGTAATTGTATGATTGCGATTGTATGATTGTGATTGCATGATTGCGATTGTATGATTGTGATTGTATGATTGTGATGTATGATTGTAATTGTATGATTATGATTGTATGATTGTGATTGTATGATTGAGATTGTATGATTGTGATTGTATGCTTGCGATTGTATGATTGTGATTGTATGATTGTGATTCTTTGATTGTGATTGTATGATTGTGATTGTATGATTGTGATTGTATGAGTGTGATTGTATGATTGTGATTGTATGATTGTGATTGTATGATTGTGATAGTATGATTGTGATTGTATGATTGTGATTGTATGATTGTGATTGTCTGATTGTGGTTGTGCGATTGTGATTGTACGATTGTGATTGTACGATTGTGATAGTATGATTGTGATTGTGTGATTGTGATTGTATGATTGTGATTGTATGATTGTGATTGTATGATTGTGATTGTATGATTGTGATTGTATGATTGTGATTGTTTGATTGTATTTGGGAGATTGTATTTGGGCGATTGTATTTGGGAGATTGTAATTGTATGATTGCGATTGTATGATTGTGATTGTATGATTGCGATTGTATGATTGTGATTGTATGATTGTGAAAGTATGATTGTGATTGTATGATTGTGATTGTATGATTGTGATTGTATGATTGTGATTGTATGATTGTGATTGCATGATTGTATTTGGGAGATTGTATTTGGGAGATTGTATTTGGGAGATTGTAATTGTATGATTGCGATTGTATGATTGTGATTGTATGATTGCGATTGTATGATTGTGATTGTATGATTGTGATGTATGATTGTAATTGTATGATTATGATTGTATGATTGTGATTGTATGATTTTGATTGTATGATTGTATTTGGGAGATTGTATTTGGGAGATTGTATTTGGGAGATTGTAATTGTATGATTGCGATTGTATGATTGTGATTGTATGATTGCGATTGTATGATTGTGATTGTATGACTGTGATGTATGATTGTAATTGTATGATTATGATTGTATGATTGTGATTGTATGATTGAGATTGTATGATTGTGATTGTATGCTTGCGATTGTATGATTGTGATTGTATGATTGTGATGTATGATTGTAATTGTATGATTATGATCGTATGATTGTGATTGTATGATTGAGATTATATGATTGTGATTGTATGCTTGCGATTGTATGATTGTGATTGTATGATTGTGATTCTTTGATTGTGATTGTATGATTGTGATTGTATGATTGTGATTGTATGAGTGTGATTGTATGATTGTGATTGTATGATTGTGATTGTATGATTGTGATAGTATGATTGTGATTGTATGATTGTGATTGTATGACTGTGATTGTATGATTGTGATTGTATGATTGTGATAGTATGATTGTGATAGTGTGATTGTGATTGTATGGTTGTGATTGTATGATTGTGATTGTATGATTGTGATTGTATGATTGTGATTGTATGATTGTATTTGGGAGATTGTATTTGGGAGATTGTAATTGTATGATTGCGATTGTATGATTGTGATTGTATGATTGCGATTGTATGAATTCGATTGTATGATTGTGATTGTATGAATGTGATTGTATGATTGTGATTGTATGATTGTGATTGTATGATTGTATTTGGGAGATTTTATTTGGGAGATTGTAATTGTATGATTGCGATTGTATGATTGTGATTGTATGATTGCGATTGTATGATTGTGATTGTATGATTGCGATTGTATGATTGTGATTGTATGATTGTGATTGTATGATTATGATTGTATGATTGTGATTGTATGATTGAGATTGTATGATTGAGATTGTATGATTGTGATTGTATGCTTGCGATTGTATGATTGCGATTGTATGATTGTGATTGTATGATTGTGATTGTATGACTGTGATTGTATGATTGTGATTGTATGATTGTGATTGTATGATTGTGATTGTATGATTGTGATTGTATGATTGTGATTGCATGATTGTGATTGTATGATTGTGATTGCATGATTTTGAATGTATGATTGTGATTGTATGATTGTGATTGCATGATTGTGATTGTATGATTGTGATTGCATGATTTTGAATGTATGATTGTGATTGTATGATTGTGATTGTATGATTGTGATTGTATGATTATGATTGTATGATTGTGATTGCATGATTGTGATTGTATGATTGTGATTGTATGATCGTGATTGTATGATTATGATTGTATGATTGTGATTGTATGATTGTATTTGGGAGATTGTATTTGGGAGATTGTATTTGGGAGATTGTAATTGTATGATTGCAATTGTATGATTGTGATTGTATGATTGCGATTGTATGATTGTGATTGTATGATTCTGATGTATGATTGTAATTGTATGATTATGATTGTGATTGTATGATTGAGATTGTATGATTGAGATTGTATGATTGTGATTGTATGATTGTAATTGTATGATTGTATTTGGGAGATTGTATTTGGGATATTGTAATTGTATGATTGCGATTGTATGATTGTGATTGTATGATTGTGATATATGATTGTAATTGTATGATTATGATTGTATGATTGTGATTGTATGATTGAGATTGTATGATTGTGATTGTATGCTTGCGTTGTATGATTGTGATTGTATGATTGTGATTCTTTGATTGTGATTGTATGATTGTGATTGTATGATTGTGATTGTATGATTGTGATTGTATGACTGTGATTGTATGATAGTGATTGTATGATTGTGATAGTATGATTGTGAAAGTATGGTTGTGATTGTATGATTGTGATTGTATGATTGTGATTGTATGATTGTGATTGTATGATTGTGATTGTATGATTGTGATTGTATGATTGTGATTGTATGATTGTGATTGTATGATTGTGATTGTATGATTGTGATAGTATGATTGTGATTGTATGATTGTGATTGTATGACTGTGATTGTATGATTGTGATTGTACGATTGTGATTGTACGATGGTGATAGTATGATTGTGATTGTATGATTGTGATTGTATGATTGTGATTGTATGATTATGATTGTATGATTGTGATTGTTTGATTGTATTTGGGAGATTGTATTTGGGCGATTGAATTTGGGAGATTGTAATTGTATGATTGCGATTGTATGATTGTGATTGTATGATTGCGATTGTATGATTGTGATTGTATGATTGTGAAAGTATGATTGTGATTGTATGATTATGATTGTATGATTATGATTGTATGATTGTGATTGTATGATTGTATTTGGGAGATTGTATTTGGGAGATTGTAATTGTATGATTGCGATTGTATGATTGTGATTGTATGATTGCGATTGTATGATTGTGATTTTATCATTGTGATGTATGATTGTAATTGTATGATTATGATTGTATGATTGTGATTGAATGGTTGAGATTGTACGATTGCGATTCTATGATTGTGATTGTATGATTGTGATGTATGATTGTAATTGTATGATTATGATTGTATGATTGTGATTGTATGATTGAGATTGTATGATTGCGATTGTATGATTGTGATTGTATGATTGTGATTGTATGATTGTGATTGTATGATTGTGATTGTATGATTGTGATTGTATGATTGTGATTGTATGATTGTGATTGTATGATTGTGAAAGTATGATTGTGATTGTATGATTGCGATTGTATGATTGTGATTGTATGATTGTGATGTATGATTCTATTTGTATGATTGTGATTGTATGGTTGTGATTGTATGAGTGTGATTGTCTGATTGTGGTTGTGCGATTGTGATTGTGCGATTGTGATTGTACGATTGTTATTGAATGATTGTGATTGTATGATTCTGATTGTATGATTGTGATTGCATGATTTTGATTGTATGATTGTGATTGCATGATTTTGAATGTATGATTGTGATTGTATGATTGTGATTGTATGATTGTGATTGTATGATTGTGATTGTATGATTGTGATTGTATGATTGTGATTGCATGATTGTATTTAGGAGATTGTATTTGGGAGATTGTATTTGGGAGATTGTAATTGTATGATCGCGATTGTATGATTGTGATTGTATGATTGCGATTGTATGATTGTGATTGTATGACTGTGATGTATGATTGTAATTGTATGATTATGATTGTATGATTGTGATTGTATGATTGAGATTGTATGATTGTGATTGTATGCTTGCGATTGTATGATTGTGATTGTATGATTGTGATGTATGATTGTAATTGTATGATTGTGATTGTATGATTGTGATTGTATGATTGTGATAGTATGATTGTGATTGTATGATTGTGATTGTATGACTGTGATTGTATGATTGCGATTGTACGATTGTGATTGTACGATTGTGACAGTATGATTGTGATTGTATGATTGTGATTGTATGATTGTGATTGTATGATTATGATTGTATGATTGTGATTGTTTGATTGTATTTGGGAGATTGTATTTGGGCGATTGAATTTGGGAGATTGTAATTGTATGATTGCGATTGTATGATTGTGATTGTATGATTGCGATTGTATGATTGTGATTGTATGATTGTGAAAGTATGATTGTGATTGTATGATTATGATTGTATGATTATGATTGTATGATTGTGATTGTATGATTGTATTTGGGAGATTGTATTTGGGAGATTGTAATTGTATGATTGCGATTGTATGATTGTGATTGTATGATTGCGATTGTATGATTGTGATTGTATGATTGTGATGTATGATTGTAATTGTATGATTATGATTGTATGATTGTGATTGAATGGTTGAGATTGTACGATTGCGATTGTATGATTGTGATTGTATGATTGTGATGTATGATTGTAATTGTATGATTATGATTGTATGATTGTGATTGTATGATTGAGATTGTATGATTGTGATTGTATGATTGCGATTGTATGATTGTGATTGTATGATTGTGATTGTATGATTGAGATTGTATGATTGTGATTGTATGATTGAGATTGTATGATTGTGATTGTATGCTTGCGATTGTATGATTGTGATTGTATGATTGTGATGTATGATTGTAATTGTATGATTATGATTGTATGATTGTGATTGAATGGTTGAGATTGTACGATTGCGATTGTATGATTGTGATTGTATGATTGTGATGTATGATTGTAATTGTATGATTATGATTGTATGATTGTGATTGTATGATTGTGATGTATGATTGTAATTGTATGATTGTGATTGTATGATTGCGATTGTATGATTGTGATTGTATGATTGTGATGTATGATTGTAATTGCATGATTATGATTGTATGATTGTGATTGTATGATTTTGATTGTATGATTGTATTTGGGAGATTTTATTTGGGAGATTGTATTTGGGAGATTGTAATTGTATGATTGCGATTGTATGATTGTGATTGCATGATTGCGATTGTATGATTGTGATTGTATGATTGTGATGTATGATTGTAATTGTATGATTATGATTGTATGATTGTGATTGTATGATTGAGATTGTATGATTGTGATTGTATGCTTGCGATTGTATGATTGTGATTGTATGATTGTGATTCTTTGATTGTGATTGTATGATTGTGATTGTATGATTGTGATTGTATGAGTGTGATTGTATGATTGTGATTGTATGATTGTGATTGTATGATTGTGATAGTATGATTGTGATTGTATGATTGTGATGGTATGATTGTGATTCTATGATTGTGATTGTATGATTGTATTTGGGAGATTGTAATTGTATGATTGCGATTGTATGATTGTGATTGTATGATTGTGATTGTATGATTGTGATTGTATGATTGTGATTGTATGATTGTATTTGGGAGATTGTATTTGGGAGATTGTAATTGTTTGATTGCGATTGTATGATTGTGATGGTATGATTGTGACTGTATGATTGTGTTTGTATGATTTTGATTGTGTGATTGTGATTATATGATTGCGATTGTATGATTGTGATTGTATGATTGCGATTGTATGATTGTGATAGCATGATTGTGATTGTATGATTGTGATTGTATGACTGTGATTGTATGATTGTGATTGTATGATTGTGATTGTATGATTGTGATTGTATGATTGTATTTGGGAGATTGTAATTGTATGATTGCGATTGTATGATTGTGATTCTATGATTGTGATTGTATGATTGCGATTGTATGATTGTGATTGTATGATTGTATTTGGGAGATTGTAATTGTATGATTGCGATTGTGTGATTGTGATTGTATGATTGTGATTGTATGCTTGCGATTGTATGATTGTGATTGTATGCTTGCGATTGTATGATTGTGATTGTGTGATTGTGATTGTATGATTGTGATTGTATGATTGTGATTGTATGATTGCGATCGTATGATTGTGATTGTATGATTATGATTGTATGATTGTGATTGTATGATTGCGATTGTATGATTGTGATTGTATGATTATGATTGTATTTTTGTGATTGTATGATTGTGATTGTATGATTGTGATTGTATGATTGTGATTGTATGGTTGTGATTGATATGAATGCGATTGTATGATTGTGATTGCATGATTGTGATTGTATGATTGTGATTGTATGATATTGATTGTATGATTGTGATTGTATGATTATGATTGTATGATTGTGATTGCATGATTGTGATTGCATGATTTTGAATGTATGATTGTGATTGTATGATTGTGATTGTATGATTGTGATTGTATGATTGTGATTGTATGATTGTGATTGTATGATTGTGATTGTATGAATGCGATTGTATGATTGTGATTGCATGATTGTGATTGTATGATTGTCATTCTATGATATTGATTGTATGATTGTGATTGTATGATTATGATTGTATGATTGTGATTGCATGATTGTGATTGTATGATTGTGATTGCATGATTTTGAATGTATGATTGTGATTGTATGATTTTGATTGTATGATTGTGATTGTATGATTGTGATTGTATGATTGTGATTGTATGATTGTGATTGTATGATTGTATTTGGGAGATTGTATTTGGGAGATTGTAATTGTATGATTGCGATTGTATGATTGTGATTGTATGATTGTGATGTGTGATTGTAATTGTATGAATATGATTGGATGATTGTGATTGTATGATTGTGATGGTATGATTGTGATTCTATGATTGTGATTGTATGATTGTGATTGTATGATTGTGATTGTATGATTGTGATAGTATGATTGTGATTGTATGATGTGATTGTATGATTATGATTGTATGATTGTGATTGCATGATTGTGATTGTATGATTGTGATTGCATGATTTTGAATGTATGATTGTGATTGTATGATTGTGATTGTATGATTGTGATTGTATGATTGTATTTGGGAGATTGTAATTGTATGATTGCGATTGTATGATTGTGATTGCATGATTGTGATTGCATGATTTTGAATGTATGATTGTGATTGTATGATTGTGATTGTATGATTGTGATTGTATGATTGTGATTGTATGATTGTGATTGTATGATTGTGATTGTATGATTGTGATTGTATGATTGTGATTGTATGATTGTGATTGTATGATTGTGATTGTATGATTGTGATTGTATGATTGTGATTGTATGATTGTGATTGTATGATTGTGATTGTATGATTGTATTTGGGAGATTGTATTTGGGAGATTGTAATTGTATGATTGCGATTGTATGATTGTGATTGTATGATTGTGATTGTATGATTGTGATGTATGATTGTAATTGTATGAATATGATTGTATGATTGTGATTGTATGATTGTGATGGTATGATTGTGATTCTGTGATTTTGATTGTATGATTGTGATTGTATGATTGTGATTGTATGATTGTGATTGTATGATTGTGATAGTATGATTGTGATTGTATGATTGTGATTGTATGATTGTGATTGTATGATTGTGATTGTATGATTGCGATCGTATGATTGTGATTGTATGATTGTGATTGTATGATTGTATTTGGGAGATTGTATTTGGGAGATTGTTATTGTTTGATTGCGATTGTATGATTGTGATTGTATGATTGTGACTGTATGATTGTGTTTGTATGATTTTGATTGTGTGATTGTGATTATATGATTGCGATTGTATGATTGTGATTGTATGATTGCGATTGTATGATTGTGATAGCATGATTGTGATTGTATGATTGTGATTGTATGACTGTGATTGTATGATTGTGATTGTATGATTGTGATTGTATGATTGTGATTGTATGATTGTATTTGGGAGATTGTAATTGTATGATTGCGATTGTATGATTGTGATTCTATGATTGTGATTGTATGATTGCGATTGTATGATTGTGATTGTATGATTGTATTTGGGAGATTGTAATTGTATGATTGCGATTGTGTGATTGTGATTGTATGATTGTGATTGTATGCTTGCGATTGTATGATTGTGATTGTATGCTTGCGATTGTATGATTGTGATTGTATGATTGTGATTGTTTGATTGTGATTGTATGATTGTGATTGTATGATTGTGATTGTATGATTGTGATTGTATGATTGTGATAGCATGATTGTGATTGTATGATGTGATTGTATGATTGTGATTGTATGATTGTATTTGGGAGATTGTATTTCGGAGATTGTAATTGTATGATTGCGATTGTATGATTGAGATTGTATGATTGTGTTTGTATGCTTGCGATCGTATGATTGTGATTGTATGATTATGATTGTATGATTGTGATTGTATGATTGCGATTGTATGATTGTGATTGTATGATTATGATTGTATTTTTGTGATTGTATGATTGCGATTGTATGATTGTGATTGCATGATTGTGATTGTATGATTGCGATCGTATGATTGTGATTGTATGATTATGATTGTATGATTGTGATTGTATGATTGCGATGGTAGATTGTGATTGTATGATTATGATTGTATTTTTGTGATTGTATGATTGTGATTGTATGATTGTCATTGTATGATTGTGATTGCATGATTTTGAATGTATGATTGTGATTGTATGATTGTGATTGTATGATTGTGATTGTATGGTTGTATTTGGGAGATTGTAATTGTATGATTGCGATTGTATGATTGTGATTGCATGATTGTGATTGCATGATTTTGAATGTATGATTGTGATTGTATGATTGTGATTGTATGATTGTGATTGTATGATTGTGATTGTATGATTGTGATTGTATGATTGTGATTGTATGATTGTGATTGTATGATTGTGATAATATGATTGTGATTGTATGATTGTGATTGTATGACTGTGATTGTATGATTGTGATTGTATGATTGTGATTGTATGATTGTGATAGTATGATTGTGATTGTATGATTGTGATTGTATGATTGTGATTGTCTGACTGCGGTTGTGCGATTGTAATTGTACGATTGTGATTGTACGATTGTGATTGTATGATTGTATTTGTATGATTGTGATTGCATGATTGTGATTGTATGATTGTGATTGTATGACTGTGATGGTATGATTGTGATTGTATGATTGCGATCGTATGATTGTGATTGTATGATTGTGATTGTATGATTGTGATTGTCTGACTGTGGTTGTGCGATTGTAATTGTACGATTGTGATTGTACGATTGTGATTGTATGATTGTGATTGTATGATTGGAATTGTATGATTATGATTGTATGATTGTGATTGTATGATTGCGATGGTATGATTGTGATTGTATGATTGCGATAGTATGATTGTGATTGTATGATTGTCATTGTATGATTGTGATTGTATGATTGTGATTGTATGATTGTGATTGTATTATTGTGATTGTCTGATTGTGATTGTATGATTGTGGTTGTATGATTGTGATTGTATGATTGTGATTCTATGATATTGATTGTATGATTGTGATTGTATGATTATGATTGTATGATTGTGATTGCATGATTGTGATTGTATGATTGTGATTGCATGATTTTGAATGTATGATTGTGATTGTATGATTTTGATTGTATGATTGTGATTGTATGATTGTGATTGTATGATTGTGATTGTATGATTGTGATTGTATGATTGTATTTGGGAGATTGTATTTGGGAGATTGTAATTGTATGATTGCGATTGTATGATTGTGATTGTATGATTGTGATGTGTGATTGTAATTGTATGAATATGATTGGATGATTGTGATTGTATGATTGTGATGGTATGATTGTGATTCTATGATTGTGATTGTATGATTGTGATTGTATGATTGTGATTGTATGATTGTGATAGTATGATTGTGATTGTATGATGTGATTGTATGATTATGATTGTATGATTGTGATTGCATGATTGTGATTGTATGATTGTGATTGCATGATTTTGAATGTATGATTGTGATTGTATGATTGTGATTGTATGATTGTGATTGTATGATTGTATTTGGGAGATTGTAATTGTATGATTGCGATTGTATGATTGTGATTGCATGATTGTGATTGCATGATTTTGAATGTATGATTGTGATTGTATGATTGTGATTGTATGATTGTGATTGTATGATTGTGATTGTATGATTGTGATTGTATGATTGTGATTGTATGATTGTGATTGTATGATTGTGATTGTATGATTGTGATTGTATGATTGTGATTGTATGATTGTGATTGTATGATTGTGATTGTATGATTGTGATTGTATGATTGTATTTGGGAGATTGTATTTGGGAGATTGTAATTGTATGATTGCGATTGTATGATTGTGATTGTATGATTGTGATTGTATGATTGTGATGTATGATTGTAATTGTATGAATATGATTGTATGATTGTGATTGTATGATTGTGATGGTATGATTGTGATTCTGTGATTTTGATTGTATGATTGTGATTGTATGATTGTGATTGTATGATTGTGATTGTATGATTGTGATAGTATGATTGTGATTGTATGATTGTGATTGTATGATTGTGATTGTATGATTGTGATTGTATGATTGCGATCGTATGATTGTGATTGTATGATTGTGATTGTATGATTGTATTTGGGAGATTGTATTTGGGAGATTGTTATTGTTTGATTGCGATTGTATGATTGTGATTGTATGATTGTGACTGTATGATTGTGTTTGTATGATTTTGATTGTGTGATTGTGATTATATGATTGCGATTGTATGATTGTGATTGTATGATTGCGATTGTATGATTGTGATAGCATGATTGTGATTGTATGATTGTGATTGTATGACTGTGATTGTATGATTGTGATTGTATGATTGTGATTGTATGATTGTGATTGTATGATTGTATTTGGGAGATTGTAATTGTATGATTGCGATTGTATGATTGTGATTCTATGATTGTGATTGTATGATTGCGATTGTATGATTGTGATTGTATGATTGTATTTGGGAGATTGTAATTGTATGATTGCGATTGTGTGATTGTGATTGTATGATTGTGATTGTATGCTTGCGATTGTATGATTGTGATTGTATGCTTGCGATTGTATGATTGTGATTGTATGATTGTGATTGTTTGATTGTGATTGTATGATTGTGATTGTATGATTGTGATTGTATGATTGTGATTGTATGATTGTGATAGCATGATTGTGATTGTATGATGTGATTGTATGATTGTGATTGTATGATTGTATTTGGGAGATTGTATTTCGGAGATTGTAATTGTATGATTGCGATTGTATGATTGAGATTGTATGATTGTGTTTGTATGCTTGCGATCGTATGATTGTGATTGTATGATTATGATTGTATGATTGTGATTGTATGATTGCGATTGTATGATTGTGATTGTATGATTATGATTGTATTTTTGTGATTGTATGATTGCGATTGTATGATTGTGATTGCATGATTGTGATTGTATGATTGCGATCGTATGATTGTGATTGTATGATTATGATTGTATGATTGTGATTGTATGATTGCGATGGTAGATTGTGATTGTATGATTATGATTGTATTTTTGTGATTGTATGATTGTGATTGTATGATTGTCATTGTATGATTGTGATTGCATGATTTTGAATGTATGATTGTGATTGTATGATTGTGATTGTATGATTGTGATTGTATGGTTGTATTTGGGAGATTGTAATTGTATGATTGCGATTGTATGATTGTGATTGCATGATTGTGATTGCATGATTTTGAATGTATGATTGTGATTGTATGATTGTGATTGTATGATTGTGATTGTATGATTGTGATTGTATGATTGTGATTGTATGATTGTGATTGTATGATTGTGATTGTATGATTGTGATAATATGATTGTGATTGTATGATTGTGATTGTATGACTGTGATTGTATGATTGTGATTGTATGATTGTGATTGTATGATTGTGATAGTATGATTGTGATTGTATGATTGTGATTGTATGATTGTGATTGTCTGACTGCGGTTGTGCGATTGTAATTGTACGATTGTGATTGTACGATTGTGATTGTATGATTGTATTTGTATGATTGTGATTGCATGATTGTGATTGTATGATTGTGATTGTATGACTGTGATGGTATGATTGTGATTGTATGATTGCGATCGTATGATTGTGATTGTATGATTGTGATTGTATGATTGTGATTGTCTGACTGTGGTTGTGCGATTGTAATTGTACGATTGTGATTGTACGATTGTGATTGTATGATTGTGATTGTATGATTGGAATTGTATGATTATGATTGTATGATTGTGATTGTATGATTGCGATGGTATGATTGTGATTGTATGATTGCGATAGTATGATTGTGATTGTATGATTGTCATTGTATGATTGTGATTGTATGATTGTGATTGTATGATTGTGATTGTATTATTGTGATTGTCTGATTGTGATTGTATGATTGTGGTTGTATGATTGTGATTGTATGACTGTGATTGTGTGATTGTGATTGTATGATTGTGATTGTATGATTGTGATTGTATGATTGTGAAAGTCTGATTGTGATTGTGTGATTGTGATTGTATGATTGTGATTGTAGGATTGTGATTGTATGATTGTGATTGTCTGATTGTGGTTGTGCGATTGTGATTGTATGATTGTGATTGTATGATTGTGATTGCATGATTGTGATTGTATGATTGTGATTGCATGATTTTGAATGTATGATTGTGATTGTATGATTGTGATTGTATGATTGAGATTGTATGATTGTATTTGGGAGATTGTAATTGTATGATTGCGATTGTATGATTGTGATTGCATGATTGTGATTGCATGATTTTGAATGTATGATTGTGATTGTATGATTGTGATTGTATGATTGTGATTGTATGATTGTGATTGTATGATTGTGATTGTATGATTGTGATTGTATGATTGTGATTGTATGATTGTGATTGTATGATTGTGATTGTATGATTGTGATTGTATGATTGTATTTGGGAGATTGTATTTGGGAGATTGTAATTGTATGATTGCGATTGTATGATTGTGATTGTATGATTGTGATTGTATGATTGTGATGTATGATTGTAATTGTATGAATATGATTGTATGATTGTGATTGTATGATTGTGATGGTATGATTGTGATTCTGTGATTTTGATTGTATGATTGTGATTGTATGATTGTGATTGTATGATTGTGATTGTATGATTGTGATTGTATGATTGTGATAGTATGATTGTGATTGTATGATTGTGATTGTATGATTGTGATTGTATGATTGTGATTGTATGATTGCGATCGTATGATTGTGATTTTATGATTGTGATTGTATGATTGTATTTGGGAGATTGTATTTGGGAGATTGTAATTGTTTGATTGCGATTGTATGATTGTGATTGTATGATTGTGACTGTATGATTGTGTTTGTATGATTTTGATTGTGTGATTGTGATTATATGATTGCGATTGTATGATTGTGATTGTATGATTGCGATTGTATGATTGTGATAGCATGATTGTGATTGTATGATTGTGATTGTATGACTGTGATTGTATGATTGTGATTGTATGATTGTGATTGCATGATTGTATTTGGGAGATTGTAATTGTATGATTGCGATTGTATGATTGTGATTCTATGATTGTGATTGTATGATTGCGATTGTATGATTGTGATTGTATGATTGTATTTGGGAGATCGTAATTGTATGATTGCGATTGTGTGATTGTGATTGTATGATTGTGATTGTATGCTTGCGATTGTATGATTGTGATCGTATGCTTGCGATTGTATGATTGTGATTGTATGATTGTGATTGTTTGATTGTGATTGTATGATTGTGATTGTATGATTGTGATTGTATGATTGCGATCGTATGATTGTGATTGTATGATTATGATTGTATGATTGTGATTGTATGATTGCGATTGTATGATTGTGATTGTATGATTATGATTGTATTTTTGTGATTGTATGATTGTGATTGTATGATTGTGATTGTATGATTGTGATTGTATGGTTGTGATTGTATGAATGCGATTGTATGATTGTGATTGCATGATTGTGATTGTATGATTGTGATTGTATGATATTGATTGTATGATTGTGATTGTATGATTATGATTGTATGATTGTGATTGCATGATTGTGATTGTATGATTGTGATTGCATGATTTTGAATGTATGATTGTGATTGTATGATTTTGATTGTATGATTGTGATTGTATGATTGTGATTGTATGATTGTGATTGTATGATTGTGATTGTATGATTGTGATTGTATGATTGTGATTGTATGATTGTGATTGTATGATTGTGATTGTATGATTGTGATTGTATGATTGTATTTGGGAGATTGTATTTGGGAGATTGTAATTGTATGAATGCGATTGTATGATTGTGATTGCATGATTGTGATGTGTGATTGTAATTGTATGAATATGATTGGATGATTGTGATTGTATGATTGTGATGGTATGATTGTGATTCTATGATTGTGATTGTATGATTGTGATTGTATGATTGTGATTGTATGATTGTGATAGCATGATTGTGATTGTATGATGTGATTGTATGATTGTGATTGTATGATTGTATTTGGGAGATTGTATTTCGGAGATTGTAATTGTATGATTGCGATTGTATGATTGAGATTGTATGATTGTGATTGTATGCTTGCGATTGTATGATTGTGATTGTATGATTGTGATTGTATGATATTGACTGTACGATTGTGGTTGTATGATTATGATTGTATGATTGTGATTGCATGATTGTGATAGTATGATTGTGATTGTATGATTGTGATTGCATGATTGTGATTGTATGATTGTATTTGGGAGATTGTATTCGGGAGATTGTAATTGTATTATTGCGATTGTATGATTGTGATAGTATGATTGTGATTGTATGATTGTGATTGTATGATTGTGATTGCATGATTGTGATTGTATGATTGTATTTGGGAGATTGTATTTGGGAGATTGTATTTGGGAGATTGTAATTGTATGATTGCGATTGTATGATTGTGATTGTATCATTGTGATTGTATGATTGTGATTGTATGATTGTGATTGTATGACTGTGGTGGTATGATTGTGATTGTATGATTGCGATCGTATGATTGTGATTGTATGATTATGATTGTATGATTGTGATTGTATGATTGCGATTGTATGATTGTGATTGTATGATTATGATTGTATTTTTGTGATTGTATGATTGCGATTGTATGATTGTGATTGCATGATTGTGATTGTATGATTGTATTTGGGAGATTGTATTTGGGAGATTGTAATTGTATGATTGCGATTGTATTATTGTGATTGTATCATTGTGATTGTATGATTGTGATTGTATGATTGTGATTGTATGATTGTGATTGTATGATTGTGATTGTATGACTGTGATGGTATGATTGTGATTGTATGATTGCGATCGTATGATTGTGATTGTATGATTATGATTGTATGATTGTGATTGTATGATTGCGATGGTAGATTGTGATTGTATGATTATGATTGTATTTTTGTGATTGTATGATTGTGATTGTATGATTGTCATTGTATGATTATGGCTGCATGATTGTGATTGCATGATTGTGATTGTATGATTGTGATTGCATGATTTTGAATGTATGATTGTGATTGTATGATTGTGATTGTATGATTGTGATTGTATGATTGTGATTGTATGATTGTGATTGTATGATTGTGATTGTATGATTGTGATTGTATGATTGTGATTGTATGATTGTGATAATATGATTGTGATTGTATGATTGTGATTGTATGACTGTGATTGTATGATTGTGATTGTATGATTGTGATTGTATGATTGTGATAGTATGATTGTGATTGTATGATTGTGATTGTATGATTGTGATTGTCTGACTGCGGTTGTGCGATTGTAATTGTACGATCGTGATTGTACGATTGTGATTGTATGATTGTATTTGTATGATTGTGATTGCATGATTGTGATTGTTTGATTGTGATTGTATGATTGTGATTGTATGATTGTGATTGTATGATTGCGATCGTATGATTGTGATTGTATGACTATGATTGTATGATGGTGATTGTATGATTGCGATTGTATGATTGTGATTGTATGATTATGATTGTATTTTTGTGATTGTATGATTGCGATTGTATGATTGTGGTTGTATGATTGAGATTGTATGATTGTGATTGTATGATTGTGATTGTATTTTTGTGATTGTATGATTGCGATTGTATGATTGTGATTGTATGATTGAGATTGTATGATTGTGATTGTATGATTGTGATTGCATGATTGTGACTGTATGATTATGATTGCATGATTTTGAATGTATGATTGTGATTGTATGATTATGATGGTATGATTGTGATTGTCTGATTGTGATTGTATGATTGTGGTTGTATGATTGTGATTGTATGATTGTGATTGTATGATTGTAATTGTATGATTATGGCTGTATGATTGTGATTATATGATTGTGATTGTATGATTGCGATTGTATGATTGTGATTGTATGATTGTGATTGCATGATTGTGATTGTATGACTGTGATTGTATGATTGTGATTGTATGATTGTGATTGTATGATTGTGATTGCATGATTGTGATTGTATGATTGTGATTGTATGATTTTGATTGTATGATTGTGATTGTCTGATTGTGATTGTACGATTGTGGTTGTATGATTGTGATTGTATGATTATGATTGTATGATTGTGATGTATGATTGTGATTGTATGCTTGCGATTGTATGATTGTGATTGTCTGATTGTGGTTGTGCGATTGTGATTGTATGATTGTGATTGTATGATTGTGATTGCATGATTGTGATTGTATGATTGTGATTGCATGATTTTGAATGTATGATTGTGATTGTATGATTGTGATTGTATGATTGTGAAAGTCTGATTGTGATTGTGTGATTGTGATTGTATGATTGTGATTGTAGGATTGTGAAAGTATGATTGTGATTGTCTGATTGTGGTTGTGCGATTGTGATTGTATGATTGTGATTGTATGATTGTGATTGCATGATTGTGATTGTATGATTGTGATTGCATGATTTTGAATGTATGATTGTGATTGTATGATTGTCATTGTATGATTGTGATTGTATGATTGTGATTGTATGATTGTATTTGGGAGATTGTATTTGGGAGATTGTAATTGTATGATTGCGATTGTATGATTGAGATTGTATGATTGTGATTGTATGCTTGCGATTGTATGATTGTGATTGTATGATTGTGATTGTCTGATTGTGGTAGTGCGATTGTAATTGTACGATTGTGATTGTACGATTGTGATTGTATGATTGTGATAGTATGATAGTGATTGTATGATTGTCATTGTATGATTGTGATTGTATGATTGTGATTGTATGATTGTGATTGTATGATTGTGATTGTATTATTGCGATTGTCTGATTGTGATTGTATGATTGTGGTTGTATGATTGTGATTGTATGACTGTGATTGTGTGATTGTGATTGTATGATTGTGATTGTATGATTGTGATTGTATGATTGTGAAAGTCTGATTGTGATTGTGTGATTGTGATTGTATGATTGTGATTGTAGGATTGTGATTGTATGATTGTGATTGTCTGATTGTGGTTGTGCGATTGTGATTGTATGATTGTGATTGTATGATTGTGATTGCATGATTGTGATTGTATGATTGTGATTGCATGATTTTGAATGTATGATTGTGATTGTATGATTGTCATTGTATGATTGTGATTGTATGATTGTGATTGTATGATTGTATTTGGGAGATTGTATTTGGGAGATTGTAATTGTATGGTTGCGATTGTATGATTGTGATTGTATGATTGTAAATGTATGATTGTGATTGTATGATTGTGATTGCATGATTTTGAATGTATGATTGTGATTGTATGATTGTGATTGTATTTTTGTGATTGTATAATTGTGATTGTATGATTGTGATAGTATGATTGTGATTGTAAGATTGTGATTTTATGACTGTGATTTTATGATTGTGATTGTATGATTGTGATTGTATGATTGTGATTTTATGATTGTGATTGTATGATTGTGATTGTATGATTGTGATTGTATGATTGTGATTGTATGATTGTGATAGTATGATAGTGATTGTATGATTGTCATTGTATGATTGTGATTGTATGATTGTGATTGTATGATTGTGATTGTATTATTGCGATTGTCTGATTGTGATTGTATGATTGTGGTTGTATGATTGTGATTGTATGACTGTGATTGTGTGATTGTGATTGTATGATTGTGATTGTATGATTGTGAGTGTATGATTGTGAAAGTCTGATTGTGATTGTGTGATTGTGATTGTATGATTGTGATTGTAGGATTGTGATTGTATGATTGTGATTGTCTGATTGTGGTTGTGCGATTGTGATTGTATGATTGTGATTGTATGATTGTGATTGCATGATTGTGATTGTATGATTGTGATTGCATGATTTTGAATGTATGATTGTGATTGTATGATTGTCATTGTATGATTGCGATTGTATGATTGTGATTGTATGATTGTATTTGGGAGATTGTATTTGGGAGATTGTAATTGTATGGTTGCGATTGTATGATTGTGATTGTATGATTGTAAATGTATGATTGTGATTGTATGATTGTGATTGTATGATTGTGATTGTATGACTGTGATGGTATGATTGTGATTGTATGATTGCGATCGTATGATTGTGATTGTATGACTATGATTGTATGATGGTGATTGTATGATTGCGATTGTATGATTGTGATTGTATGATTATGATTGTATTTTTGTGATTGTATGATTGCGATTGTATGATTGTGATTGTATGATTGAGATTGTATGATTGTGATTGTATGATTGTGATTGCATGATTGTGACTGTATGATTATGATTGCATGATTTTGAATGTATGATTGTGATTGTATGATTATGATGGTATGATTGTGATTGTATGATTGTGATTGTATGATTGTAAATGTATGATTGTGATTGTATGATTGTGATTGTATGATTGTGATTGTATGACTGTGATGGTATGATTGTGATTGTATGATTGCGATCGTATGATTGTGATTGTATGACTATGATTGTATGATGGTGATTGTATGATTGCGATTGTATGATTGTGATTGTATGATTATGATTGTATTTTTGTGATTGTATGATTGCGATTGTATGATTGTGATTGTATGATTGCGATTGTATGATTGTGATTGTATGATTGAGATTGTATGATTGTGATTGTATGATTGTGATTGCATGATTGTGACTGTATGATTATGATTGCATGATTTTGAATGTATGATTGTGATTGTATGATTATGATGGTATGATTGTGATTGTCTGATTGTGATTGTATGATTGTGGTTGTATGATTGTGATTATATGATTGTGATTGTATGATTGCGATTGTATGATTGTGATTGTATGATTGTGATTGCATGATTGTGATTGTATGACTGTGATTGTATGATTGTGATTGTATGATTGTGATTGTATGATTGTGATTGCATGATTGTGATTGTATGATTGTGATTGTATGATTTTGATTGTATGATTGTGATTGTATGATTGTGATAGTATGATTGTGATTGTATGATTGTGATTGTATGATTGTGATTGTATGATTGTGATTGTATGATTGTGATTGTCTGATTGTGGTTGTATGATTGTGATTGTATGATTGTGATCGTATGATTGTCATTGTATGATTATGGCTGTATGATTGTGATTACATCATTGTGATTGTATGATTGTGATTGTATGATTGTGATTGTATGATTGTGATAGTATGATTGTGATTGTATGAATGTGATTGTATGATTGTGATAGTATGATTGTGATTGTATGATTGTGATTGTATGATTGTGATTGTCTGACTGTGGTTGTGCGATTGTAATTGTACGATTGTGATTGTACGATTGTGATTGTATGATTGTAATTGTATGATTGTGATTGCATGATTGTGATTGTATGATTGTGATTGTATGACTGTGATGGTATGATTGTGATTGTATGATTGCGATCGTATGATTGTGATTGTATGATTGTGATTGTATGATTGTGATTGTCTGACTGTGGTTGTGCGATTGTAATTGTACGATTGTGATTGTACGATTGTGTTTGTATGATTGTGATTGTATGATTGGAATTGTATGATTATGATTGTATGATTGTGATTGTATGATTGTGATGGTATGATTGTGATTGTATGATTGCGATAGTATGATTGTGATTGTATGATTGCGATAGTATGACTGTGATTGTATGATTGTGATTGTATGATTGCGATTGTACGATTGTGATTGTATGATTGTATTTGGGAGATTGTAATTGTATGATTGCGATTGTATGATTGTGATTGTATGATTGTGATTGTATGATTGTGATAGTATGATAGTGATTGTATGATTGTGATTGCATGATTGTGACTGTATGATTATGATTGCATGATTTTGAATGTATGATTGTGATTGTATGATTGTGATGGTATGATTGTGATTGTCTGATTGTGATTGTACGATTGTGGTTGTATGATTGTGATTGTATGATTATGATTGTATGATTGTGATTGTATGATTGTGATTGTATGCTTGCGATTGTACGATTGTGATTGTATGATTGCGATTGTATGATTGTGATTGCATGATTGTGATTGTATGATTGTATTTGGGAGATTGTAATTGTATGATTCCGATTGTATGATTGTGATTGTATGAATGTGATGTATGATTGTAATTGGATGATTATGATTGTATGGTTGTGATTGTGTGATTGTGATGGTATGATTGTGATTGTATGATTGCGATAGTATGATTGTGATTGTATGATTGCGATAGTATGACTGTGATTGTATGATTGTGATTGTATGATTGCGATTGTACGATTGTGATTGTATGATTGTATTTGGGAGATTGTAATTGTATGATTGCGATTGTATGATTGTGATTGTATGATTGTGATTGTATGATTGTGATAGTATGATAGTGATTGTATGATTGTGATTGCATGATTGTGACTGTATGATTATGATTGCATGATTTTGAATGTATGATTGTGATTGTATGATTGTGATGGTATGATTGTGATTGTCTGATTGTGATTGTACGATTGTGGTTGTATGATTGTGATTGTATGATTATGATTGTATGATTGTGATTGTATGATTGTGATTGTATGCTTGCGATTGTACGATTGTGATTGTATGATTGCGATTGTATGATTGTGATTGCATGATTGTGATTGTATGATTGTATTTGGGAGATTGTAATTGTATGATTCCGATTGTATGATTGTGATTGTATGAATGTGATGTATGATTGTAATTGGATGATTATGATTGTATGGTTGTGATTGTGTGATTGTGATGGTATGATTGTGATTGTATGATTGCGATCGTATGATTGTGACTCTATGATTGTGATTGTATGATTGTGATTGTATGATTGTGATTGTATGATTGTGATTGTATGATTGTGATTGTATGATTGTGATTGTCTGATTGTGATTGTATGATTGTGATTGTATGATTGTGATTGTATGACTGTGATTGTGTGATTGTGATTGTATGATTATGATTGTATGCTTGTGATTGCATGATTGTGATTGTATGATTGTGATTGCACGATTTTGAATGTATGATTGTGATTGTATGATTGTGATTGTATAATTGTGATTGTATGATTGTGATAGTATGATTGTGATTGTATGATTGTGATTGTATGATTGTGATAGTATGATAGTGATTGTATGATTGTCATTGTATGATTGTGATTGTATGATTGTGATTGCATGATTGTGACTGTATGATTATGATTGCATGATTTTGAATGTATGATTGTGATTGTATGATTGTGATGGTATGATTGTGATTGTCTGATTGTGATTGTACGATTGTGGTTGTATGATTGTGATTGTATGATTAGGATTGTATGATTGTGATTGTATGATTGTGATTGTATGCTTGAGATTGTACGATTGTGATTGTATGATTGCGATTGTATGATTGTGATTGCATGATTGTGATTGTATGATTGTGATTGTATGACTGTGATTGTGTGATTGTGATTGTATGATTATGATTGTATGCTTGTGATTGCATGACTGTGATTGTATGATTGTGATTGCACGATTTTGAATGTATGATTGTGATTGTATGATTGTGATTGTATAATTGGGATTGTATGATTGTGATAGTATGATTGTGATTGTATGATTGTCATTGTATGATTGTGATTGTATGATTGTGATTGTATGATTGTGATTGTATGATTGTGATTGTATTATTGCGATTGTCTGATTGTGATTGTATGATTGTGGTTGTATGATTGTGATTGTATGACTGTGATTGTGTGATTGTGATTGTATGATTGTGATTGTATGATTGTGATTGTATGATTGTGAAAGTCTGATTGTGATTGTGTGATTGTGATTGTATGATTGCGATTGTAGGATTGTGATTGTATGATTGTGATTGTCTGATTGTGGTTGTGCGATTGTGATTGTATGATTGTGATTGTATGATTGTGATTGCATGATTGTGATTGTATGATTGTGATTGCATGACTTTGAATGTATGATTGTGATTGTATGATTGTCATTGTATGATTGTGATTGTATGATTGTGATTGTATGATTGTATTTGGGAGATTGTATTTGGGAGATTGTAATTGTATGGTTGCGATTGTATGATTGTGATTTTATGATTGTAAATGTATGATTGTGATTGTATGATTGTGATTGTATGATTGTGATTGTATGATTGTGATTGTATGACTGTGATGGTATGATTGTGATTGTACGATTGCGATCGTATGATTGTGATTGTATGACTATGATTGTATGATGGTGATTGTATGATTGCGATTGTATGATTGTGATTGTATGATTATGATTGTATTTTTGTGATTGTATGATTGCGATTGTATGATTGTGATTGTATGATTGAGATTGTATGATTGTGATTGTATGATTGTGATTGCATGATTGTGACTGTATGATTATGATTGCATGATTTTGAATGTATGATTGTGATTGTATGATTATGATGGTATGATTGTGATTGTCTGATTGTGATTGTATGATTGTGGTTGTATGATTGTGATTGTATGATTGTGATTGTATGATTGTAATTGTATGATTATGGCTGTATGATTGTGATTATATGATTGTGATTGCATGATTTTGAATGTATGATTGTGATAGTATGATTGTGATTGTATGATGTGATTGTATGATTGTCATTGTATGATTGTATTTGGGAGATTGTATTTGGGAGATTGTAATTGTATGATTGCGATTGTATGATTGAGACTGTATGATTGCGATTGAATGCTTGCGATTGTATGATTGTGATTGTATGTTTGTGATTGTATGATTGTGGTTGTGGGATTGTGATTGTATGATTGTGATTGTATGATTATGATCGTATGATTGTGATTGTATGATTATGATTGTATGATTGTGATTGCATGATTGTGATTGTATGATTGCGATTGCATGATTGTGATTGTATGACTGTGATTGTATGATTGTGATTGTATGATTGTGATTGTATGATTGTGATAGTATGATTGTGATGGTATGATTGTGATTGTATGATTGTGATAGTATGATTGTGATTGTATGATTGTGATTGTATGATTGTGATTGTCTGACTGTGGTTGTGCGATTGTAATTGTACGATTGTGATTGTACGATTGTGATTGTATGATTGTAATTGTATGATTGTGATTGCATGATTGTGATTGTATGATTGTGATTGTATGACTGTGATGGTATGATTGTGATTGTATGATTGCCATAGTATGATTGTGATTGTATGATTGCGATAGTATGACTGTGATTGTATGATTGTGATTGTATGATTGCGATTGTACGATTGTGATTGCATGATTGTATTTGGGAGATTGTAATTGTATGATTGCGATTGTATGATTGTGATTGTATGATTGTGATTGTATGCTTGCGATTGTATGACTGTGATTGTATGATTGCGATTGTATGATTGTGATTGTATGATTGTGATTGTATGGTTGTGATTGTCTGATTGTGGTTGTGCGATTGTAATTGTACGATTGTGATTGTACGATTGTGATTGTACGATTGTGATTGTATGATTGTGATTGTATGATTATGATTGTATGATTGTGATTGTATGATTGTGATTGTATGATTGTGATAGTATGATAGTGATTGTATGATTGTGATTGCATGATTGTGACTGTATGATTATGATTGCATGATTTTGAATGTATGATTGTGATTGTATGATTGTGATGGTATGATTGTGATTGTCTGATTGTGATTGTACGATTGTGGTTGTATGATTGTGATTGTATGATTATGATTGTATGATTGTGATTGTATGATTGTGATTGTATGCTTGCGATTGTACGATTGTGATTGTATGATTGCGATTGTATGATTGTGATTGCATGATTGTGATTGTATGATTGTGATTGTATGACTGTGATGGTATGATTGTGATTGTATGATTGCGATCGTATGATTGTGATTGTATGATTGTGATTGTATGATTGTGATTGTATGATTGTGATTGTCTGACTGTGGTTGTGCGATTGTAATTGTACGATTGTGATTGTACGATTGTGTTTGTATGATTGTGATTGTATGATTGGAATTGTATGATTATGATTGTATGATTGTGATTGTATGATTGTGATGGTATGATTGTGATTGTATGATTGCGATAGTATGATTGTGATTGTATGATTGCGATAGTATGACTGTGATTGTATGATTGTGATTGTATGATTGCGATTGTACGATTGTGATTGTATGATTGTATTTGGGAGATTGTAATTGTATGATTGCGATTGTATGATTGTGATTGTATGATTGTGATTGTATGATTGTGATTGTATGATTGTGATAGTATGATAGTGATTGTATGATTGTGATTGCATGATTGTGACTGTATGATTATGATTGCATGATTTTGAATGTATGATTGTGATTGTATGATTGTGATGGTATGATTGTGATTGTCTGATTGTGATTGTACGATTGTGGTTGTATGATTGTGATTGTATGATTATGATTGTATGATTGTGATTGTATGATTGTGATTGTATGCTTGCGATTGTACGATTGTGATTGTATGATTGCGATTGTATGATTGTGATTGCATGATTGTGATTGTATGATTGTGATTGTATGATTGTGATTGTATGATTGTGATTGTCTGATTGTGACTGTATGATTGTGATTGTATGATTGTGATTGTATGACTGTGATTGTGTGATTGTGATTGTATGATTATGATTGTATGCTTGTGATTGCATGATTGTGATTGTATGATTGTGATTGCACGATTTTGAATGTATGATTGTGATTGTATGATTGTGATTGTATAATTGTGATTGTATGATTGTGATAGTATGATTGTGATTGTATGATTGTGATTGTATGATTGTGATAGTATGATAGTGATTGTATGATTGTCATTGTATGACTGTGATTGTATGATTGTGATTGTATGATTGTGATTGTATTATTGCGATTGTCGGATTGTGATTGTATGATTGTGGTTGTATGATTGTCATTGTATGACTGTGATTGTGTGATTGTGATTGTATGATTGTGATTGTATGATTGTGATTGTATGATTGTGAAAGTCTGATTGTGATTGTGTGATTGTGATTGTATGATTGTGATTGTAGGATTGTGATTGTATGATTGTGATTGTCTGATTGTGGTTGTGCGATTGTGATTGTATGATTGTGATTGTATGATTGTGATTGCATGATTGTGATTGTATGATTGTGATTGCATGATTTTGAATGTATGATTGTGATTTTATGATTGTCATTGTATGATTGTGATTGTGTGATTGTGATTGTATGATTGTATTTGGGAGATTGTATTTGGGAGATTGTAATTGTATGGTTGCGATTGTATGATTGTGATTGTATGATTGTAAATGTATGATTGTGATTGTATGATTGTGATTGCATGATTTTGAATGTATGATTGTGATTGTATGATTGTGATTGTATTTTTGTGATTGTATAATTGTGATTGTATGATTGTGATAGTATGATTGTGATTGTAAGATTGTGATTGTATGACTGTGATTTTATGATTGTGATTGTATGATTGTGATTGTATGATTGTGATTGTATTATTGCGATTGTCTGATTGTGATTGTATGATTGTGGTTGTATGATTGTGGTTGTATGACTGTGATTGTGTGATTGTGATTGTATGATTGTGATTGTATGATTGTGATTGTATGATTGTGAAAGTCTGATTGTGATTGTGTGATTGTGATTGTATGATTGTGATTGTAGGATTGTGATTGTATGATTGTGATTGTCTGATTGTGGTTGTGCGATTGTGATTGTATGATTGTGATTGTATGATTGTGATTGCATGATTGTGATTGTATGATTGTGATTGCATGATTTTGAATGTATGATTGTGATTGTATGATTGTCATTGTATGATTGTGATTGTATGATTGTGATTGTATGATTGTATTTGGGAGATTGTATTTGGGAGATTGTAATTGTATGGTTGCGATTGTATGATTGTGATTGTATGATTGTAAATGTATGATTGTGATTGTATGATTGTGATTGTATGATTGTGATTGTATGACTGTGATGGTATGATTGTGATTGTATGATTGCGATCGTATGATTGTGATTGTATGACTATGATTGTATGATGGTGATTGTATGATTGCGATTGTATGATTGTGATTGTATGATTATGATTGTATTTTTGTGATTGTATGATTGCGATTGTATGATTGTGATTGTATGATTGAGATTGTATGATTGTGATTGTATGATTGTGATTGCATGATTGTGACTGTATGATTATGATTGCATGATTTTGAATGTATGATTGTGATTGTATGATTATGATGGTATGATTGTGATTGTCTGATTGTGATTGTATGATTGTGGTTGTATGATTGTGATTGTATGATTGTGATTGTATGATTGTAATTGTATGATTATGGCTGTATGATTGTGATTATATGATTGTGATTGCATGATTTTGAATGTATGATTGTGATAGTATGATTGTGATTGTATGATGTGATTGTATGATTGTCATTGTATGATTGTATTTGGGAGATTGTATTTGGGAGATTGTAATTGTATGATTGCGATTGTATGATTGTGATTGTATGATTATGATTGTATGATTGTGATTGCATGATTGTGATTGTATGATTGTGATTGCATGATTGTGATTGTATGACTGTGATTGTATGATTGTGATTGTATGATTGTGATAGTATGATTGTGATGGTATGATTGTGATTGTATGATTGTGATAGTATGATTGTGATTGTATGATTGTGATTGTATGATTGTGATTGTCTGACTGTGGTTGTGCGATTGTAATTGTACGATTGTGATTGTACGATTGTGATTGTATGATTGTAATTGTATGATTGTGATTGCATGATTGTGATTGTATGATTGTGATTGTATGACTGTGATGGTATGATTGTGATTGTATGATTGCCATAGTATGATTGTGATTGTATGATTGCGATAGTATGACTGTGATTGTATGATTGTGATTGTATGATTGCGATTGTACGATTGTGATTGCATGATTGTATTTGGGAGATTGTAATTGTATGATTGCGATTGTATGATTGTGATTGTATGATTGTGATTGTATGCTTGCGATTGTATGATTGTGATTGTATGATTGCGATTGTATGATTGTGATTGTATGATTGTGATTGTATGGTTGTGATTGTCTGATTGTGGTTGTGCGATTGTAATTGTACGATTGTGATTGTACGATTGTGATTGTATGATTGTGATTGTATGATTATGATTGTATGATTGTGATTGTATGATTGTGATTGTATGATTGTGATAGTATGATAGTGATTGTTTGATTGTGATTGCATGATTGTGACTGTATGATTATGATTGCATGATTTTGAATGTATGATTGTGATTGTATGATTGTGATGGTATGATTGTGATTGTCTGATTGTGATTGTACGATTGTGGTTGTATGATTGTGATTGTATGATTATGATTGTATGATTGTGATTGTATGATTGTGATTGTATGCTTGCGATTGTACGATTGTGATTGTATGATTGCGATTGTATGATTGTGATTGCATGATTGTGATTGTATGATTGTATTTGGGAGATTGTAATTGTATGATTCCGATTGTATGATTGTGATTGTATGAATGTGATGTATGATTGTAATTGGATGATTATGATTGTATGGTTGTGATTGTGTGATTGTGCTGGTATGATTGTGATTGTGTGATTGTGATTGTATGATTATGATTGTATGCTTGTGATTGCATGATTGTGATTGTATGATTGTGATTGCACGATTTTGAATGTATGATTGTGATTGTATGATTGTGATTGTATAATTGTGATTGTATGATTGTGATAGTATGATTGTGATTGTATGATTGTGATTGTATGATTGTGATAGTATGATAGTGATTGTATGATTGTCATTGTATGATAGTGATTGTATGATTGTGATTGCATGATTGTGACTGTATGATTATGATTGCATGATTTTGAATGTATGATTGTGATTGTATGATTGTGATGGTATGATAGTGATTGTCTGATTGTGATTGTATGATTGTGGTTGTATGATTGTGGTTGTATGATTGTGATTGTATGATTGTGATTGTATGATTGTGATTGTATTATTGTGATTGTATTATTGTGATTGTCTGATTGTGATTGTATGACTATGATTGTATGATGGTGATTGTATGATTGCGATTGTATGATTGTGATTGTATGATTATGATTGTATTTTTGTGATTGTATGATTGCGATTGTATGATTGTGATTGTATGATTGTGATTGCATGATTGTGACTGTATGATTATGATTGCATGATTTTGAATGTATGATTGTGATTGTATGATTGTGATGGTATGATTGTGATTGTCTGATTGTGATTGCATGATTGTGGTTGTATGATTGTGATTGTATGATTGTGATTGTATGACTGTAATTGTATGATTATGGCTGTATGATTGTGATTGCATGATTGTGATTGTATGATTGTGATTGTATGGTTGTGATTCTATGATTGTGATTGTATGATTGTGATTGCTTGATTGTGATTGTCTGATTGTGGTTGTATGATTGTGATTGTATGATTGTGATTGTATGATTGTGATTGTATGATTGTGATTGTCTGACTGTGGTTGTGCGATTGTAATTGTACGATTGTGATTGTACGATTGTGATTGTATGATTGTAATTGTATGATTGTGATTGCATGATTGTGATTGTATGATTGTGATTGTATGACTGTGATGGTATGATTGTGATTGTATGATTGCGATCGTATGATTGTGATTGTATGATTGTGATTGTATGATTGTGATTGTCTGACTGTGGTTGTGCGATTGTAATTGTACGATTGTGATTGTACGATTGTGATTGTATGATTGTGATTGTATGATTGTGATTGTATGATTGTGATTGCATGATTGTGACTGTATGATTATGATTGCATGATTTTGAATGTATGATTGTGATTGTATGATTGTGATGGTATGATTGTGATTGTCTGATTGTGATTGTACGATTGTGGTTGTATGATTGTGATTGTATGATTATGATTGTATGATTGTGATTGTATGATTGTGATTGTATGCTTGCGATTGTACGATTGTGATTGTATGATTGCGATTGTATGATTGTGATTGCATGATTGTGATTGTATGATTGTATTTGGGAGATTGTAATTGTATGATTCCGATTGTATGATTGTGATTGTATGAATGTGATGTATGATTGTAATTGGATGATTATGATTGTATGGTTGTGATTGTGTGATTGTGATGGTATGATTGTGATTGTATGATTGCGATCGTATGATTGTGACTGTATGATTGTGATTGTATGATTGTCATTGTATGATTGTGATTGTATGATTGTGATTGTATGATTGTGATTGTATGATTGTGATTGTATGATTGTGATTGTATGATTGTGATTGTATGATTGTGATTGTATGATTGTGATTGTCTGATTGTGGTTGTATGATTGTGATTGTATGATTGTGATCGTATGATTGTCATTGTATGATTATGGCTGTATGATTGTGATTACATCATTGTGATTGTATGATTGTGATTGTATCATTGTGATTGTATGATTGTGATAGTATGATTGTGATTGTAAGATTGTGATTGTATGATTGTGATAGTATGATTGTGATTGTACGATTGTGATTGTATGATTGTGATTGTCTGACTGTGGTTGTGCGATTGTAATTGTACGATTGTGATTGTACGATTGTGATTGTATGATTGTAATTGTATGATTGTGATTGCATGATTGTGATTGTATGATTGTGATTGTATGACTGTGATGGTATGATTGTGATTGTATGATTGCGATCGTATGATTGTGATTGTATGATTGTGATTGTATGATTGTGATTGTCTGACTGTGGTTGTGCGATTGTAATTGTACGATTGTGATTGTACGATTGTGATTGTATGATTGTGATTGTAAGATTGGAATTGTATGATTATGATTGTATGATTGTGATTGTATGATTGCGATGGTATGATTGTGATTGTATGATTGCGATAGTATAATTGTGATTGTATGATTGCGATAGTATGATTGTGATTGTATGATTGTGATTGTATGATTGCGATTGTATGATTGTGATTGTATGATTGTATTTGGGAGATTGTAATTGTATGATTGCGATTGTATGATTGTGATTGTATGATTGTGATTGTATGCTTGCGATTGTATGATTGTGATTGTATGATTGCGATTGTATGATTGTGATTGTATGATTGTGATTGTATGGTTGTGATTGTCTGATTGTGTTTGTGCGATTGTAATTGTACGATTGTGATTGTACGATTGTGATTGTATGATTGTGATTGTATGATTATGATTGTATGATTGTGATTGTATGATTGTGATTGTATGATTGTGATAGTATGATAGTGATTGTATGATTGTGATTGTATGATTGTGATTGCATGATTGTGACTGTATGATTATGATTGCATGATTTTGAATGTATGATTGTGATTGTATGATTGTGATGGTATGATTGTGATTGTCTGATTGTGATTGTACGATTGTGGTTGTATGATTGTGATTGTATGAATATGATTGTATGATTGTGATTGTATGATTGTGATTGTATGCTTGCGATTGTACGATTGTGATTGTATGATTGCGATTGTATGATTGTGATTGCATGAATGTGATGTATGATTGTAATTGGATGATTATGATTGTATGGTTGTGATTGTGTGATTGTGATGGTATGATTGTGATTGTATGATTGCGATCGTATGATTGTGGCTGTATGATTGTGATTGTATGATTGTCATTGTATGATTGTGATTGTATGATTGTGATTGTATGATTGTGATTGTATGATTGTGATTGTCTGATTGTGATTGTATGATTGTGATTGTATGATTGTGATTGTATGACTGTGATTGTGTGATTGTGATTGTATGATTATGATTGTATGATTGTGATTGCATGATTGTGATTGTATGATTGGGATTGCACGATTTTGAATGTATGATTGTGATTGTATGATTGTGATTGTATAATTGTGATTGTATGATTGTGATAGTATGATTGTGATTGTATGATTGTGATTGTATGATTGTGATAGTATGATAGTGATTGTATGATTGTCATTGTATGATTGTGATTGTATGATTGTGATTGCATGATTGTGACTGTATGATTATGATTGCATGATTTTGAATGTATGATTGTGATTGTATGATTGTGATGGTATGATTGTGATTGTCTGATTGTGATTGTATGATTGTGGTTGTATGATTGTGATTGTATGATTGTGATTGTATGATTGTGATTGTATGATTGTGATTGTATTATTGTGATTGTCTGATTGTGATTGTATGACTATGATTGTATGATGGTGATTGTATGATTGCGATTGTATGATTGTGATTGTATGATTATGATTGTATTTTTGTGATTGTATGATTGCGATTGTATGATTGTGATTGTATGATTGAGATTGTATGATTGTGATTGTATGATTGTGATTGCATGATTGTGACTGTATGAATATGATTGCATGATTTTGAATGTATGATTGTGATTGTAAGATTGTGATGGTATGATTGTGATTGTCTGATTGTGATTGTATGATTGTGGTTGTGTGATTGTGATTGTATGATTGTGATTGTATGACTGTGATGGTATGATAGTGATTGTCTGATTGTGATTGTATGATTGTGGTTGTATGATTGTGGTTGTATGATTGTGATTGTATGATTGTGATTGTATGATTGTGATTGTATTATTGTGATTGTCTGATTGTGATTGTATGACTATGATTGTATGATGGTGATTGTATGATTGCGATTGTATGATTGTGATTGTATGATTATGATTGTATTTTTGTGATTGTATGATTGCGATTGTATGATTGTGATTGTATGATTGAGATTGTATGATTGTGATTGTATGATTGTGATTGCATGATTGTGACTGTATGATTATGATTGCATGATTTTGAATGTATGATTGTGATTGTATGATTGTGATGGTATGATTGTGATTGTCTGATTGTGATTGTATGATTGTGGTTGTATGATTGTGATTGTATGATTGTGATTGTATGACTGTAATTGTATGATTATGGCTGTATGATTGTGATTGCATGATTGTGATTGTATGATTGTGATTGTATGATTGTGATTCTATGATTGTGATTGTATGATTGTGATTGCTTGATTGTGATTGTCTGATTGTGGTTGTATGATTGCGATCGTATGATTGTGATTGTATGATTGTGATTGTATGATTGTGATTGTCTGACTGTGGTTGTGCGATTGTAATTGTACGATTGTGATTGTACGATTGTGATTGTATGATTGTGATTGTATGATTGTGATTGTATGATTGTGATTGCATGATTGTGACTGTATGATTATGATTGCATGATTTTGAATGTATGATTGTGATTGTATGATTGTGATGGTATGATTGTGATTGTCTGATTGTGATTGTACGATTGTGGTTGTATGATTGTGATTGTATGATTATGATTGTATGATTGTGATTGTATGATTGTGATTGTATGCTTGCGATTGTACGATTGTGATTGTATGATTGCGATTGTATGATTGTGATTGCATGATTGTGATTGTATGATTGTATTTGGGAGATTGTAATTGTATGATTCCGATTGTATGATTGTGATTGTATGAATGTGATGTATGATTGTAATTGGATGATTATGATTGTATGGTTGTGATTGTGTGATTGTGATGGTATGATTGTGATTGTATGATTGCGATCGTATGATTGTGACTGTATGATTGTGATTGTATGATTGTCATTGTATGATTGTGATTGTATGATTGTGATTGTATGATTGTGATTGTATGATTGTGATTGTATGATTGTGATTGTATGATTGTGATTGTATGATTGTGATTGTATGATTGTGATTGTCTGATTGTGGTTGTATGATTGTGATTGTATGATTGTGATCGTATGATTGTCATTGTATGATTATGACTGTATGATTGTGATTACATCATTGTGATTGTATGATTGTGATTGTATCATTGTGATTGTATGATTGTGATAGTATGATTGTGATTGTAAGATTGTGATTGTATGATTGTGATAGTATGATTGTGATAGTATGATTGTGATTGTACGATTGTGATTGTATGATTGTGATTGTCTGACTGTGGTTGTGCGATTGTAATTGTACGATTGTGATTGTACGATTGTGATTGTATGATTGTAATTGTATGATTGTGATTGCATGATTGTGATTGTATGATTGTGATTGTATGACTGTGATGGTATGATTGTGATTGTATGATTGCGATCGTATGATTGTGATTGTATGATTGTGATTGTATGATTGTGATTGTCTGACTGTGGTTGTGCGATTGTAATTGTACGATTGTGATTGTACGATTGTGATTGTATGATTGTGATTGTAAGATTGGAATTGTATGATTATGATTGTATGATTGTGATTGTATGATTGCGATGGTATGATTGTGATTGTATGATTGCGATAGTATAATTGTGATTGTATGATTGCGATAGTATGATTGTGATTGTATGATTGTGATTGTATGATTGCGATTGTATGATTGTGATTGTATGATTGTATTTGGGAGATTGTAATTGTATGATTGCGATTGTATGATTGTCATTGTATGATTGTGATTGTATGCTTGCGATTGTATGATTGTGATTGTATGATTGCGATTGTATGATTGTGATTGTATGATTGTGATTGTATGGTTGTGATTGTCTGATTGTGTTTGGGCGATTGTAATTGTACGATTGTGATTGTACGATTGTGATTGTATGATTGTGATTGTATGATTATGATTGTATGATTGTGATTGTATGATTGTGATTGTATGATTGTGATAGTATGATAGTGATTGTATGATTGTGATTGTATGATTGTGATTGCATGATTGTGACTGTATGATTATGATTGCATGATTTTGAATGTATGATTGTGATTGTATGATTGTGATGGTATGATTGTGATTGTCTGATTGTGATTGTACGATTGTGGTTGTATGATTGTGATTGTATGAATATGATTGTATGATTGTGATTGTATGATTGTGATTGTATGCTTGCGATTGTACGATTGTGATTGTATGATTGCGATTGTATGATTGTGATTGCATGATTGTGATTGTATGATTGTATTTGGGAGATTGTAATTGTATGATTCCGATTGTATGATTGTGATTGTATGAATGTGATGTATGATTGTAATTGGATGATTATGATTGTATGGTTGTGATTGTGTGATTGTGATGGTATGATTGTGATTGTATGATTGCGATCGTATGATTGTGGCTGTATGATTGTGATTGTATGATTGTCATTGTATGATTGTGATTGTATGATTGTGATTGTATGATTGTGATTGTATGATTGTGATTGTCTGATTGTGATTGTATGATTGTGATTGTATGATTGTGATTGTATGACTGTGATTGTGTGATTGTGATTGTATGATTATGATTGTATGATTGTGATTGCATGATTGTGATTGTATGATTGTGATTGCACGATTTTGAATGTATGATTGTGATTGTATGATTGTGATTGTATAATTGTGATTGTATGATTGTGATAGTATGATTGTGATTGTATGATTGTGATTGTATGATTGTGATAGTATGATAGTGATTGTATGATTGTCATTGTATGATTGTGATTGTATGATTGTGATTGCATGATTGTGACTGTATGATTATGATTGCATGATTTTGAATGTATGATTGTGATTGTATGATTGTGATGGTATGATTGTGATTGTCTGATTGTGATTGTATGATTGTGGTTGTATGATTGTGATTGTATGATTGTGATTGTATGATTGTGATTGTATGATTGTGATTGTATTATTGTGATTGTCTGATTGTGATTGTATGACTATGATTGTATGATGGTGATTGTATGATTGCGATTGTATGATTGTGATTGTATGATTATGATTGTATTTTTGTGATTGTATGATTGCGATTGTATGATTGTGATTGTATGATTGAGATTGTATGATTGTGATTGTATGATTGTGATTGCATGATTGTGACTGTATGAATATGATTGCATGATTTTGAATGTATGATTGTGATTGTAAGATTGTGATGGTATGATTGTGATTGTCTGATTGTGATTGTATGATTGTGGTTGTATGATTGTGATTGTATGATTGTGATTGTATGACTGTAATTGTATGATTATGGCTGTATGATTGTGATTGCATGATTGTGATTGTATGATTGTGATTGTATGATTGTGATTGTATGATTATGATTGTATGATTGTGATTGTAAGATTGTGATTGTCTGATTGTGGTTGTATGATTGTGATTGTATGATTGTGATCGTATGATTGTCATTGTATGATTATGGCTGTATGATTGTGATTACATGATTGTGATTGTATGATTGTGATTGTATGATTGTGATTGTATGATTGTGATAGTATGATTGTGATTGTATGATTGTGATTGTATGATTGTGATAGTATGATTGTGATTGTATGATTGTGATAGTATGATTGTGATTGTCTGATTGTGGTTGTGCGATTGTAATTGTACGATTGTGATTGTACGATTGTGATTGTATGATTGTGATTGTATGATTGGAATTGTATGATTGTGATTGTATGATTGTGATTGTATGATTGCGATGGTATGATTGTGATTGTATGATTGCGATAATATGATTGTGATTGTATGATTGCCATAGTATGATTGTGATTGTATGATTGTGATTGTATGATTGTGACTGTATGATTGTGTTTGTATGATTGTGATTGGGAGATTGTATTTGGGAGATTGTAATTGTATGATTGCGACTGTATGATTGTGATTGTATGATTGTGATGTATGATTGTAATTGTATGATTATGATTGTATGATTGTGATTGTATGATTGTGATTGTATGACTGTGATTGTATGATTGCGGTTGTATGATTGTGATTGTATGATTATGATTGTATTTTTGTGATTGTATGATTGTGATGGTATGATTGTGATTGTATGATTGCGATCGTATGATTGTGACTGTATGATTGTGATTGTATGATTGTCATTGTATGATTGTGATTGTATGATTGTGATTGTATGATTGTGATTGTATGATTGTGATTGTCTGATTGTGATTGTATGATTGTGATTGTATGATTGTGATTGGATGACTGTGATTGTGTGATTGTGATTGTATGATTATGATTGTATGATTGTGATTGCATGATTGTGATTGTATGATTGTGATTGCATGATTTTGAATGTATGATTGTGATTGTATGATTGTGATTGTATGATTGTGATTGTATGATTGTGATTGTATAATTGTGATTGTATGATTGTGATAGTATGATTGTAATTGTAAGATTGTGATTGTATGACTGTGATTTTATGATTGTGATTGTATGATTGTGATTGTATGATTGTGATTTTATGATTGTGATAGTATGATAGTGATTGTATGATTGTCATTGTATGATTGTGATTGTATGATTGTGATTGTATGATTGTGATTGTATTATTGTGATTGTCTGATTGTGATTGTATGATTGTGGTTGTATGATTGTGATTGTATGACTGTGATTGTGTGATTGTGATTGTATGATTGTGACTGTATGATTATGATTGCATGATTTTGAATGTATGATTGTGATTGTATGATTGTGATGGTATGATTGTGATTGTCTGATTGTGATTGTATGATTGTGATTGTATGATTGTGATTGTATGATTGTGATTGGATGACTGTGATAGTATGATTGTGATTGTATGATTGTGATAGTATGATTGTGATTGTCTGATTGTGGTTGTGCGATTGTAATTGTACGATTGTGATTGTACGATTGTGATTGTATGATTGTGATTGTATGATTGGAATTGTATGATTGTGATTGTATGATTGTGATTGTATGATTGCGATGGTATGATTGTGATTGTATGATTGCGATAATATGATTGTGATTGTATGATTGCCATAGTATGATTGTGATTGTATGATTGTGATTGTATGATTGTGACTGTATGATTGTGTTTGTATGATTGTGATTGGGAGATTGTATTTGGGAGATTGTAATTGTATGATTGCGACTGTATGATTGTGATTGTATGATTGTGATGTATGATTGTAATTGTATGATTATGATTGTATGATTGTGATTGTATGATTGTGATTGTATGACTGTGATTGTATGATTGCGGTTGTATGATTGTGATTGTATGATTATGATTGTATTTTTGTGATTGTATGATTGTGATGGTATGATTGTGATTGTATGATTGCGATCGTATGATTGTGACTGTATGATTGTGATTGTATGATTGTCATTGTATGATTGTGATTGTATGATTGTGATTGTATGATTGTGATTGTATGATTGTGATTGTCTGATTGTGATTGTATGATTGTGATTGTATGATTGTGATTGGATGACTGTGATTGTGTGATTGTGATTGTATGATTATGATTGTATGATTGTGATTGCATGATTGTGATTGTATGATTGTGATTGCATGATTTTGAATGTATGATTGTGATTGTATGATTGTGATTGTATGATTGTGATTGTATGATTGTGATTGTATAATTGTGATTGTATGATTGTGATAGTATGATTGTAATTGTAAGATTGTGATTGTATGACTGTGATTTTATGATTGTGATTGTATGATTGTGATTGTATGATTGTGATTTTATGATTGTGATAGTATGATAGTGATTGTATGATTGTCATTGTATGATTGTGATTGTATGATTGTGATTGTATGATTGTGATTGTATTATTGTGATTGTCTGATTGTGATTGTATGATTGTGGTTGTATGATTGTGATTGTATGACTGTGATTGTGTGATTGTGATTGTATGATTGTGACTGTATGATTATGATTGCATGATTTTGAATGTATGATTGTGATTGTATGATTGTGATGGTATGATTGTGATTGTCTGATTGTGATTGTATGATTGTGATTGTATGATTGTGATTGTATGATTGTGATTGTATGATTGTGATTGTCTGATTGTGGTTGTATGATTGTGATTGTATGATTGTGATAGTAAGATTGTGATTGCATGATTTTGAATGTATGATTGTGATAGTATGATTGTGATTGTATGATGTGATTGTATGATTGTCATTGTATGATTGTATTTGGGAGATTGTATTTGGGAGATTGTAATTGTATGATTGCGATTGTATGATTGAGATTGTATGATTGTGATTGTATGCTTGCGATTGTATGATTGTGATTGTATGATTGTGATTGTATGATTGAGGTTGTGCGATTGTGATTGTATGATTGTGATTGTATGATTATGATCGTATGATTGTGATTGTATGATTATGATTGTATGATTGTGATTGCATGATTGTGATTGTATGATTGTGATTGCATGATTTTGAATGTATGATTGTGATTGTATGATTGTCATTGTATGATTGTGATTGTATGATTGTGATTGTATGACTGTGATGGTATGATTGTGATTGTATGATTGCGATCGTATGATTGTGATTGTATGATTGCGATCGTATGATTGTGATTGTATGACTATGATTGTATGATGGTGATTGTATGATTGCGATTGTATGATTGTGATTGTATGATTATGATTGTATTTTTGTGATTGTATGATTGCGATTGTATGATTGTGATTGTATGATTGAGATTGTATGATTGTGATTGTATGATTGTGATTGCATGATTGTGACTGTATGATTATGATTGCATGATTTTGAATGTATGATTGTGATTGTATGATTGTGATGGTATGATTGTGATTGTCTGATTGTGATTGTATGATTGTGGTTGTATGATTGTGGTTGTATGATTGTGATTGTATGATTGTAATTGTATGATTATGGCTGTATGATTGTGATTATATGATTGTGATTGCATGATTTTGAATGTATGATTGTGATAGTATGATTGTGATTGTATGATGTGATTGTATGATTGTCATTGTATGATTGTATTTGGGAGATTGTATTTGGGAGATTGTAATTGTATGATTGCGATTGTATGATTGAGATTGTATGATTGTGATTGTATGCTTGCGATTGTATGATTGTGATTGTATGATTGTGATTGTATGATTGAGGTTGTGCGATTGTGATTGTATGATTGTGATTGTATGATTATGATCGTATGATTGTGATTGTATGATTATGATTGTATGATTGTGGTTGCATGATTGTGATTGTATGATTGTGATTGCATGATTCTAATTGTATGACTGTGATTGTATGATTGTGATTGTATGATTGTGATTGTATGATTGTGATTGCATGATTGTGATTGTATGATTGTGATTGTATGATTTTGATTGTATGATTGTGATTGTATGATTGTGATTGTATGATTGTGATTGTATGATTGTGATTGTATGATTGTGATTGTATGATTGTGATTGTATGATTGTGATTGTCTGATTGTGGTTGTATGATTGTGATTGTATGATCGTGATAGTATGATTGTGATTGTAAGATTGTGATTGTATGATTGTGATTGTATGATTGTGATTGTATGACTGTGATGGTATGATTGTGATTGTATGATCGCGATCGTATGATTGTGATTGTATGACTATGATTGTATGATGGTGATTGTATGATTGCGATTGTATGATTGTGATTGTATGATTGAGATTGTATGATTGTGATTGTATGCTTGCGATTGTATGATTGTGATTGTATGATTGTGATTGTATGATTGTGATTGTATGATTGTGATTGTATGATTGTGATTGTATGATTGTTATTGAATGATTGTGATTGTATGATTCTGATTGTATGATTGTGATTGCATGATTGTGATTGTATGATTGTGATTGCATGATTTTGAATGTATGAACGTGATTGTATGATTGTGATTGTATGATTGTGATTGTATGATTGTGATTGTATGATTGTGATTGTATGATTGTATCTGGGAGATTGTATTTGGGAGATTTTATTTGGGAGATTGTAATTGTATGATTGCGATTGTATGATTGTGATTGTATGATTGCGATTGTATGATTGTGATTGTATGATTGTGATTGTATGATTGTGATTGTATGATTGTGATTGTATGATTATGATTGTATGATTGTGATTGTATGATTGAGATTGTATGATTGAGATTGTATGATTGTGATTGTATGCTTGCGATTGTATGATTGCGATTGTATGATTGTGATTGTATGATTGTGATTGTATGATTGTGATTGTATGATTGTGATTGTATGATTGTGATTGTATGATTGTGATTGTATGATTGTGATTGTATGATTGTGATTGCATGATTGTGATTGTATGATTGTGATTGTATGATTGTGATTGTTTGATTGTATTTGGGAGATTGTATTTGGGAGATTGTAATTGTATGATTGCAATTGTATGATTGTGATTGTATGATTGCGATTGTATGATTGTGATTGTATGATTCTGATGTATGATTGTAATTGTATGATTATGATTGTGATTGTATGATTGAGATTGTATGATTGAGATTGTATGATTGTGATTGTATGATTGTAATTGTATGATTGTATTTGGGAGATTGTATTTGGGATATTGTAATTGTATGATTGCGATTGTATGATTGTGATTGTATGATTGTGATATATGATTGTAATTGTATGATTATGATTGTATGATTGTGATTGTATGATTGAGATTGTATGATTGTGATTGTATGCTTGCGTTGTATGATTGTGATTGTATGATTGTGATTCTTTGATTGTGATTGTATGATTGTGATTGTATGATTGTGATTGTATGATTGTGATTGTATGACTGTGATTGTATGATTGTGATTGTATGATTGTGATAGTATGATTGTGAAAGTATGGTTGTGATTGTATGATTGTGATTGTATGATTGTGATTGTATGATTGTGATTGTATGATTGTGATTGTATGATTGTGATTGTATGATATTGATTGTATGATTGTGATTGTATGATTGTGATTGTATGATTGTGATTGTATGATTGTGATTGTATGATTGTGATTGTATGATTGTGATTGTATGATTGTGATAGTATGATTGTGATTGTATGATTGTGATTGTATGACTGTGATTGTATGATTGTGATTGTACGATTGTGATTGTACGATTGTGATAGTATGATTGTGATTGTATGATTGTGATTGTATGATTGTGATTGTATGATTATGATTGTATGATTGTGATTGTTTGATTGTATTTGGGAGATTGTATTTGGGCGATTGAATTTGGGAGATTGTAATTGTATGATTGCGATTGTATGATTGTGATTGTATGATTGCGATTGTATGATTGTGATTGTATGATTGTGAAAGTATGATTGTGATTGTATGATTATGATTGTATGATTATGATTGTATGATTATGATTGTATGATTGTGATTGTATGATTGTATTTGGGAGATTGTATTTGGGAGATTGTAATTGTATGATTGCGATTGTATGATTGTGATTGTATGATTGCGATTGTATGATTGTGATTGTATGATTGTGATGTATGATTGTAATTGTATGATTATGATTGTATGATTGTGATTGAATGGTTGAGATTGTACGATTGCGATTGTATGATTGTGATTGTATGATTGTGATGTATGATTGTAATTGTATGATTATGATTGTATGATTGTGATTGTATGATTGAGATTGTATGATTGCGATTGTATGATTGTGATTGTATGATTGTGATTGTATGATTGTGATTGTATGATTGTGATTGTATGATTGTGATTGTATGATTGTGATTGTATGATTGTGATTGTATGATTGTGAAAGTATGATTGTGATTGTATGATTGCGATTGTATGATTGTGATTGTATGATTGTGATGTATGATTCTATTTGTATGATTGTGATTGTATGGTTGTGATTGTATGAGTGTGATTGTCTGATTGTGGTTGTGCGATTGTGATTGTGCGATTGTGATTGTACGATTGTTATTGAATGATTGTGATTGTATGATTCTGATTGTATGATTGTGATTGCATGATTGTGATTGTATGATTGTGATTGCATGATTTTGAATGTATGATTGTGATTGTATGATTGTGATTGTATGATTGTGATTGTATGATTGTGATTGTATGATTGTGATTGCATGACTGTATTTAGGAGATTGTATTTGGGAGATTGTATTTGGGAGATTGTAATTGTATGATTGCGATTGTATGATTGTGATTGTATGATTGCGATTGTATGATTGTGATTGTATGATTGTGATGTATGATTGTAATTGTATGATTATGATTGTATGATTGTGATTGTATGATTTTGATTGTATGATTGTATTTGGGAGATTGTATTTGGGAGATTGTATTTGGGAGATTGTAATTGTATGATTGCGATTGTATGATTGTGATTGTATGATTGCGATTGTATGATTGTGATTGTATGACTGTGATGTATGATTGTAATTGTATGATTATGATTGTATGATTGTGATTGTATGATTGAGATTGTATGATTGTGATTGTATGCTTGCGATTGTATGATTGTGATTGTATGATTGTGATGTATGATTGTAATTGTATGATTGTGATTGTATGATTGTGAATGTATGATTGTGATAGTATGATTGTGATTGTATGATTGTGATTGTATGACTGTGATTGTATGATTGTGATTGTACGATTGTGATTGTACGATTGTGATAGTATGATTGTGATTGTATGATTGTGATTGTATGATTGTGATTGTATGATTGTGATTGTATGATTATGATTGTATGATTGTGATTGTTTGATTGTATTTGGGAGATTGTATTTGGGCGATTGAATTTGGGAGATTGTAATTGTATGATTGCGATTGTATGATTGTGATTGTATGATTGCGATTGTATGATTGTGATTGTATGATTGTGAAAGTATGATTGTGATTGTATGATTATGATTGTATGATTATGATTGTATGATTGTGATTGTATGATTGTATTTGGGAGATTGTATTTGGGAGATTGTAATTGTATGATTGCGATTGTATGATTGTGATTGTATGATTGCGATTGTATGATTGTGATTGTATGATTGTGATGTATGATTGTAATTGTATGATTATGATTGTATGATTGTGATTGAATGGTTGAGATTGTACGATTGCGATTGTATGATCGTGATTGTATGATTGTGATGTATGATTGTAATTGTATGATTATGATTGTATGATTGTGATTGTATGATTGAGATTGTATGATTGTGATTGTATGATTGCGATTGTATGATTGTGATTGTATGATTGTGATTGTATGATTGTGATTGTATGATTGTGATTGTATGATTGTGATTGTATGATTGTGATTGTATGATTGTGAAAGTATGATTGTGATTGTATGATTGCGATTGTATGATTGTGATTGTATGATTGTGATGTATGATTCTATTTGTATGATTGTGATTGTATGGTTGTGATTGTATGAGTGTGATTGTCTGATTGTGGTTGTGCGATTGTGATTGTGCGATTGTGATTGTACGATTGTTATTGAATGATTGTGATTGTATGATTGTGATTGTATGATTGTGATTGTATGATTGTGATTGTATGATTGTGATTGTATGATTGTGATTGTATGATTGTGATTGTATGATTGTGATTGTATGATATTGATTGTATGATTGTGATTGTATGATTGTGATTGTATGATTGTGATTGTATGATTGTGATTGTATGATTGTGATTGTATGATTGTGATTGTATGATTGTGATTGTATCATTGTGATAGTATGATTGTGATTGTATGATTGTGATTGTATGACTGTGATTGTATGATTGTGATTGTACGATTGTGATTGTACGATTGTGATAGTATGATTGTGATTGTATGATTGTGATTGTATGATTGTGATTGTATGATTATGATTGTATGATTGTGATTGTTTGATTGTATTTGGGAGATTGTATTTGGGCGATTGAATTTGGGAGATTGTAATTGTATGATTGCGATTGTATGATTGTGATTGTATGATTGCGATTGTATGATTGTGATTGTATGATTGTGAAAGTATGATTGTGATTGTATGATTATGATTGTATGATTATGATTGTATGATTGTGATTGTATGATTGTATTTGGGAGATTGTATTTGGGAGATTGTAATTGTATGATTGCGATTGTATGATTGTGATTGTATGATTGCGATTGTATGATTGTGATTGTATGATTGTGATGTATGATTGTAATTGTATGATTATGATTGTATGATTGTGATTGAATGGTTGAGATTGTACGATTGCGATTGTATGATTGTGATTGTATGATTGTGATGTATGATTGTAATTGTATGATTATGATTGTATGATTGTGATTGTATGATTGAGATTGTATGATTGCGATTGTATGATTGTGATTGTATGATTGTGATTGTATGATTGTGATTGTATGATTGTGATTGTATGATTGTGATTGTATGATTGTGATTGTATGATTGTGATTGTATGATTGTGAAAGTATGATTGTGATTGTATGATTGCGATTGTATGATTGTGATTGTATGATTGTGATGTATGATTCTATTTGTATGATTGTGATTGTATGGTTGTGATTGTATGAGTGTGATTGTCTGATTGTGGTTGTGCGATTGTGATTGTGCGATTGTGATTGTACGATTGTTATTGAATGATTGTGATTGTATGATTCTGATTGTATGATTGTGATTGCATGATTGTGATAGTGTGATTGTGATTGTATGGTTGTGATTGTATGATTATGATTGTATGATTGTGATTGCATGATTGTGATTGTATGATTGTGATTGCATGATTTTGAATGTATGATTGTGATTGCATGATTGTGATTGTATGATTGTGATTGTATGATTGTGATTGTATGATTGTATTTGGGAGATTGTATTTGGGAGATTGTATTTGGGAGATTGTATTTGGGAGATTGTATTTGGGAGATTGTAATTGTATGATTGCGATTGTATGATTGTGATTGTATGATTGCGATTGTATGATTGCGATTGTATGATTGTGACGGATGATTGTAATTGTATGATTACGATTGTATGATTGTGATTGTATGATTGAGATTTTATGATTGAGATTGTATGAATGTGATTGTATGCTTGCTATTGTATGATTGTGATTGTATGATTGTGATTGTATGACTGTGATTGCATGATTTTGAATGTGTGATTGTGATTGTATGATTGTGATTGCATGATTGTGATTGTATGGTTGTGATTGCATGATTTTGAATGTATGATTGTGATTGTATGATTGTGATTGTATGATTGTGATAGTGTGATTGTGATTGTATGGTTGTGATTGTATGATTGTGATTGTATGATTGTGATTGTATGATTGTGATTGTATGATTGTATTTGGGAGATTGTATTTGGGAGATTGTAATTGTATGATTGCGATTGTATGATTGTGATTGTATGATTGCGATTGTATGAATTCGATTGTATGATTGTGATTGTATGAATGTGATTGTATGATTGTGATTGTATGATTGTGATTGTATGATTGTATTTGGGAGATTTTATTTGGGAGATTGTAATTGTATGATTGCGATTGTATGATTGTGATTGTATGATTGCGATTGTATGATTGTGATTGTATGATTGTGATTGTATGATTGTGATTGTATGATTGTGATTGTATGATTATGATTGTATGATTGTGATTGTATGATTGAGATTGTATGATTGAGATTGTATGATTGTGATTGTATGCTTGCGATTGTATGATTGCGATTGTATGATTGTGATTGTATGATTGTGATTGTATGATTGTGATTGTATGATTGTGATTGTATGATTGTGATTGTATGATTGTGATTGTATGATTGTGATTGTATGATTGTGATTGTATGATTGTGATTGCATGATTGTGATTGTATGATTGTGATTGTATGATTGTGATTGTATGACTGTGATTGTATGATTGTGATTGTATGATTGTGATAGTATGATTGTGAAAGTATGGTTGTGATTGTATGATTGTGATTGTATGATTGTGATTGTATGATTGTGATTGTATGATTGTGATTGTATGATTGTGATTGTATGATTGTGATTGTATGATATTGATTGTATGATTGTGATTGTATGATTGTGATTGTATGATTGTGATTGTATGATTGTGATTGTATGATTGTGATTGTATGATTGTGATTGTATGATTGTGATTGTATGATTGTGATTGTATCATTGTGATTGTATGACTGTGATTGTATGATTGTGATTGTACGATTGTGATTGTACGATTGTGATAGTATGATTGTGATTGTATGATTGTGATTGTATGATTGTGATTGTATGATTATGATTGTATGATTGTGATTGTTTGATTGTATTTGGGAGATTGTATTTGGGCGATTGAATTTGGGAGATTGTAATTGTATGATTGCGATTGTATGATTGTGATTGTATGATTGCGATTGTATGATTGTGATTGTATGATTGTGATTGTATGATTGTGATTGTATGATTGTGATAGTATGATTGTGATTGTATGATTGTGATTGTATGACTGTGATTGTATGATTGTGATTGTACGATTGTGATTGTACGATTGTGATAGTATGATTGTGATTGTATGATTGTGATTGTATGATTGTGACTGTATGTCTGTATTTGGGAGATTGTATTTGGGATATTGTAATTGTATGATTGCGATTGTATGATTGTGATTGTATGATTGTTATTGAATGATTGTGATTGTATGATTCTGATTGTATGATTGTGATTGCATGATTGTGATTGTATGATTGTGATTGCATGATTTTGAATGTATGAACGTGATTGTATGATTGTGATTGTATGATTGTGATTGTATGATTGTGATTGTATGATTGTGATTGTATGATTGTATCTGGGAGATTGTATTTGGGAGATTGTATTTGGGAGATTGTAATTGTATGATTGCGATTGTATGATTGTGATTGTATGATTGCGATTGTATGATTGTGATTGTATGATTGTGATGTATGATTGTAATTGTATGATTATGATTGTATGATTGTGATTGTATGATTGTGATTGTATGATTGTGATTGTATGATTGTGATTGTATGATTGTGATTGTATGATATTGATTGTATGATTGTGATTGTATGATTGTGATTGTATGATTGTGATTGTATGATTGTGATTGTATGATTGTGATTGTATGATTGTGATTGTATGATTGTGATAGTATGATTGTGATTGTATGATTGTGATTGTATGACTGTGATTGTATGATTGTGATTGTACGATTGTGATTGTACGATTGTGATAGTATGATTGTGATTGTATGATTGTGATTGTATGATTGTGATTGTATGATTATGATTGTATGATTGTGATTGTTTGATTGTATTTGGGAGATTGTATTTGGGCGATTGAATTTGGGAGATTGTAATTGTATGATTGCGATTGTATGATTGTGATTGTATGATTGCGATTGTATGATTGTGATTGTATGATTGTGAAAGTATGATTGTGATTGTATGATTATGATTGTATGATTATGATTGTATGATTGTGATTGTATGATTGTATTTGGGAGATTGTATTTGGGAGATTGTAATTGTATGATTGCGATTGTATGATTGTGATTGTATGATTGCGATTGTATGATTGTGATTGTATGATTGTGATGTATGATTGTAATTGTATGATTATGATTGTATGATTGTGATTGAATGGTTGAGATTGTACGATTGCGATTGTATGATTGTGATTGTATGATTGTGATGTATGATTGTAATTGTATGATTATGATTGTATGATTGTGATTGTATGATTGAGATTGTATGATTGCGATTGTATGATTGTGATTGTATGATTGTGATTGTATGATTGTGATTGTATGATTGTGATTGTATGATTGTGATTGTATGATTGTGATTGTATGATTGTGATTGTATGATTGTGATTGTATGATTGTGAAAGTATGATTGTGATTGCATGATTGCGATTGTATGATTGTGATTGTATGATTCTGATGTATGATTCTATTTGTATGATTGTGATTGTATGGTTGTGATTGTATGAGTGTGATTGTCTGATTGTGGTTGTGCGATTGTGATTGTGCGATTGTGATTGTACGATTGTTATTGAATGATTGTGATTGTATGATTCTGATTGTATGATTGTGATTGCATGATTGTGATTGTATGATTGTGATTGCATGATTTTGAATGTATGATTGTGATTGTATGATTGTGATTGTATGATTGTGATTGTATGATTGTGATTGTATGATTGTGATTGCATGATTGTATTTAGGAGATTGTATTTGGGAGATTGTATTTGGGAGATTGTAATTGTATGATTGCGATTGTATGATTGTGATTGTATGATTGCGATTGTATGATTGTGATTGTATGATTGTGATGTATGATTGTAATTGTATGATTATGATTGTATGATTGTGATTGTATGATTTTGATTGTATGATTGTATTTGGGAGATTGTATTTGGGAGATTGTAATTGTATGATTGCGATTGTATGATTGTGATTGTATGATTGCGATTGTATGATTGTGATTGTATGACTGTGATGTATGATTGTAATTGTATGATTATGATTGTATGATTGTGATTGTATGATTGTGATTGTATGATTGAGATTGTATGATTGTGATTGTATGCTTGCGATTGTATGATTGTGATTGTATGATTGTGATGTATGATTGTAATTGTATGATTGTGATTGTATGATTGTGATTGTATGATTGTGATAGTATGATTGTGATTGTATGATTGTGATTGTATGACTGTGATTGTATGATTGTGATTGTACGATTGTGATTGTACGATTGTGATAGTATGATTGTGATTGTATGATTGTGATTGTATGATTGTGATTGTATGATTGTGATTGTATGATTATGATTGTATGATTGTGATTGTTTGATTGTATTTGGGAGATTGTATTTGGGCGATTGAATTTGGGAGATTGTAATTGTATGATTGCGATTGTATGATTGTGATTGTATGATTGCGATTGTATGATTGTGATTGTATGATTGTGAAAGTATGATTGTGATTGTATGATTATGATTGTATGATTATGATTGTATGATTGTGATTGTATGATTGTATTTGGGAGATTGTATTTGGGAGATTGTAATTGTATGATTGCGATTGTATGATTGTGATTGTATGATTGCGATTGTATGATTGTGATTGTATGATTGTGATGTATGATTGTAATTGTATGATTATGATTGTATGATTGTGATTGAATGGTTGAGATTGTACGATTGCGATTGTATGATTGTGATTGTATGATTGTGATGTATGATTGTAATTGTATGATTATGATTGTATGATTGTGATTGTATGATTGAGATTGTATGATTGTGATTGTATGATTGCGATTGTATGATTGTGATTGTATGATTGTGATTGTATGATTGTGATTGTATGATTGTGATTGTATGATTGTGATTGTATGATTGTGATTGTATGATTGTGAAAGTATGATTGTGATTGTATGATTGCGATTGTATGATTGTGATTGTATGATTGTGATGTATGATTCTATTTGTATGATTGTGATTGTATGGTTGTGATTGTATGAGTGTGATTGTCTGATTGTGGTTGTGCGATTGTGATTGTGCGATTGTGATTGTACGATTGTTATTGAATGATTGTGATTGTATGATTCTGATTGTATGATTGTGATTGCATGATTGTGATTGTATGATTGTGATTGCATGATTTTGAATGTATGTTTGTGATTGTATGATTGTGATTGTATGATTGTGATTGTATGATTGTGATTGTATGATTGTGATTGTATGATTGTGATTGTATGATTGTGATTGTATGATTGTGATTGTATGATTGTGATTGTATGATTGTGATTGTTGATTGTGATTGTATGATTGTGATAGTATGATTGTGATTGTATGATTGTGATTGTATGATTGTGATTGTATGATTGTGATTGTATGATTGTGATTGTATGATTGTGATTGTATGATTGTGATTGTATGATTGTGATTGCATGATTGTATTTGGGAGATTGTATTTGGGAGATTGTATTTGGGAGATTGTAATTGTATGATTGCGATTGTATGATTGTGATTGTATGATTGCGATTGTATGATTGTGATTGTATGATTGTGATGTATGATTGTAATTGCATGATTATGATTGTATGATTGTGATTGTATGATTTTGATTGTATGATTGTATTTGGGAGATTTTATTTGGGAGATTGTATTTGGGAGATTGTAATTGTATGATTGCGATTGTATGATTGTGATTGCATGATTGCGATTGTATGATTGTGATTGTATGATTGTGATGTATGATTGTAATTGTATGATTATGATTGTATGATTGTGATTGTATGATTGAGATTGTATGATTGTGATTGTATGCTTGCGATTGTATGATTGTGATTGTATGATTGTGATTCTTTGATTGTGATTGTATGATTGTGATTGTATGATTGTGATTGTATGAGTGTGATTGTATGATTGTGATTGTATGATTGTGATTGTATGATTGTGATAGTATGATTGTGATTGTATGATTGTGATTGTATGATTGTGATTGTCTGATTGTGGTTGTGCGATTGTGATTGTACGATTGTGATTGTACGATTGTGATAGTATGATTGTGATTGTGTGATTGTGATTGTATGATTGTGATTGTATGATTGTGATTGTATGATTGTGATTGTATGATTGTGATTGTATGATTGTGATTGTTTGATTGTATTTGGGAGATTGTATTTGGGCGATTGTATTTGGGAGATTGTAATTGTATGATTGCGATTGTATGATTGTGATTGTATGATTGCGATTGTATGATTGTGATTGTATGATTGTGAAAGTATGATTGTGATTGTATGATTGTGATTGTATGATTGTGATTGTATGATTGTGATTGTATGATTGTGATTGCATGATTGTATTTGGGAGATTGTATTTGGGAGATTGTATTTGGGAGATTGTAATTGTATGATTGCGATTGTATGATTGTGATTGTATGATTGCGATTGTATGATTGTGATTGTATGATTGTGATGTATGATTGTAATTGCATGATTATGATTGTATGATTGTGATTGTATGATTTTGATTGTATGATTGTATTTGGGAGATTTTATTTGGGAGATTGTATTTGGGAGATTGTAATTGTATGATTGCGATTGTATGATTGTGATTGCATGATTGCGATTGTATGATTGTGATTGTATGATTGTGATGTATGATTGTAATTGTATGATTATGATTGTATGATTGTGATTGTATGATTGAGATTGTATGATTGTGATTGTATGCTTGCGATTGTATGATTGTGATTGTATGATTGTGATTCTTTGATTGTGATTGTATGATTGTGATTGTATGATTGTGATTGTATGAGTGTGATTGTATGATTGTGATTGTATGATTGTGATTGTATGATTGTGATAGTATGATTGTGATTGTATGATTGTGATTGTATGATTGTGATTGTCTGATTGTGGTTGTGCGATTGTGATTGTACGATTGTGATTGTACGATTGTGATAGTATGATTGTGATTGTGTGATTGTGATTGTATGATTGTGATTGTATGATTGTGATTGTATGATTGTGATTGTATGATTGTGATTGTATGATTGTGATTGTTTGATTGTATTTGGGAGATTGTATTTGGGCGATTGTATTTGGGAGATTGTAATTGTATGATTGCGATTGTATGATTGTGATTGTATGATTGCGATTGTATGATTGTGATTGTATGATTGTGAAAGTATGATTGTGATTGTATGATTGTGATTGTATGATTGTGATTGTATGATTGTGATTGTATGATTGTGATTGCATGATTGTATTTGGGAGATTGTATTTGGGAGATTGTATTTGGGAGATTGTAATTGTATGATTGCGATTGTATGATTGTGATTGTATGATTGCGATTGTATGATTGTGATTGTATGATTGTGATGTATGATTGTAATTGTATGATTATGATTGTATGATTGTGATTGTATGATTTTGATTGTATGATTGTATTTGGGAGATTGTATTTGGGAGATTGTATTTGGGAGATTGTAATTGTATGATTGCGATTGTATGATTGTGATTGTATGATTGCGATTGTATGATTGTGATTGTATGACTGTGATGTATGATTGTAATTGTATGATTATGATTGTATGATTGTGATTGTATGATTGAGATTGTATGATTGTGATTGTATGCTTGCGATTGTATGATTGTGATTGTATGATTGTGATGTATGATTGTAATTGTATGATTATGATCGTATGATTGTGATTGTATGATTGAGATTATATGATTGTGATTGTATGCTTGCGATTGTATGATTGTGATTGTATGATTGTGATTCTTTGATTGTGATTGTATGATTGTGATTGTATGATTGTGATTGTATGAGTGTGATTGTATGATTGTGATTGTATGATTGTGATTGTATGATTGTGATAGTATGATTGTGATTGTATGATTGTGATTGTATGACTGTGATTGTATGATTGTGATTGTATGATTGTGATAGTATGATTGTGATAGTGTGATTGTGATTGTATGGTTGTGATTGTATGATTGTGATTGTATGATTGTGATTGTATGATTGTGATTGTATGATTGTATTTGGGAGATTGTATTTGGGAGATTGTAATTGTATGATTGCGATTGTATGATTGTGATTGTATGATTGCGATTGTATGAATTCGATTGTATGATTGTGATTGTATGAATGTGATTGTATGATTGTGATTGTATGATTGTATTTGGGAGATTTTATTTGGGAGATTGTAATTGTATGATTGCGATTGTATGATTGTGATTGTATGATTGCGATTGTATGATTGTGATTGTATGATTGCGATTGTATGATTGTGATTGTATGATTGTGATTGTATGATTATGATTGTATGATTGTGATTGTATGATTGAGATTGTATGATTGAGATTGTATGATTGTGATTGTATGCTTGCGATTGTATGATTGCGATTGTATGATTGTGATTGTATGATTGTGATTGTATGACTGTGATTGTATGATTGTGATTGTATGATTGTGATTGTATGATTGTGATTGTATGATTGTGATTGTATGATTGTGATTGCATGATTGTGATTGTATGATTGTGATTGCATGATTTTGAATGTATGATTGTGATTGTATGATTGTGATTGCATGATTGTGATTGTATGATTGTGATTGCATGATTTTGAATGTATGATTGTGATTGTATGATTGTGATTGTATGATTGTGATTGTATGATTATGATTGTATGATTGTGATTGCATGATTGTGATTGTATGATTGTGATTGTATGATCGTGATTGTATGATTATGATTGTATGATTGTGATTGTATGATTGTATTTGGGAGATTGTATTTGGGAGATTGTATTTGGGAGATTGTAATTGTATGATTGCAATTGTATGATTGTGATTGTATGATTGCGATTGTATGATTGTGATTGTATGATTCTGATGTATGATTGTAATTGTATGATTATGATTGTGATTGTATGATTGAGATTGTATGATTGAGATTGTATGATTGTGATTGTATGATTGTAATTGTATGATTGTATTTGGGAGATTGTATTTGGGATATTGTAATTGTATGATTGCGATTGTATGATTGTGATTGTATGATTGTGATATATGATTGTAATTGTATGATTATGATTGTATGATTGTGATTGTATGATTGAGATTGTATGATTGTGATTGTATGCTTGCGTTGTATGATTGTGATTGTATGATTGTGATTCTTTGATTGTGATTGTATGATTGTGATTGTATGATTGTGATTGTATGATTGTGATTGTATGACTGTGATTGTATGATAGTGATTGTATGATTGTGATAGTATGATTGTGAAAGTATGGTTGTGATTGTATGATTGTGATTGTATGATTGTGATTGTATGATTGTGATTGTATGATTGTGATTGTATGATTGTGATTGTATGATTGTGATTGTATGATTGTGATTGTATGATTGTGATTGTATGATTGTGATTGTATGATTGTGATAGTATGATTGTGATTGTATGATTGTGATTGTATGACTGTGATTGTATGATTGTGATTGTACGATTGTGATTGTACGATTGTGATAGTATGATTGTGATTGTATGATTGTGATTGTATGATTGTGATTGTATGATTATGATTGTATGATTGTGATTGTTTGATTGTATTTGGGAGATTGTATTTGGGCGATTGAATTTGGGAGATTGTAATTGTATGATTGCGATTGTATGATTGTGATTGTATGATTGCGATTGTATGATTGTGATTGTATGATTGTGAAAGTATGATTGTGATTGTATGATTATGATTGTATGATTATGATTGTATGATTGTGATTGTATGATTGTATTTGGGAGATTGTATTTGGGAGATTGTAATTGTATGATTGCGATTGTATGATTGTGATTGTATGATTGCGATTGTATGATTGTGATTTTATCATTGTGATGTATGATTGTAATTGTATGATTATGATTGTATGATTGTGATTGAATGGTTGAGATTGTACGATTGCGATTCTATGATTGTGATTGTATGATTGTGATGTATGATTGTAATTGTATGATTATGATTGTATGATTGTGATTGTATGATTGAGATTGTATGATTGCGATTGTATGATTGTGATTGTATGATTGTGATTGTATGATTGTGATTGTATGATTGTGATTGTATGATTGTGATTGTATGATTGTGATTGTATGATTGTGATTGTATGATTGTGAAAGTATGATTGTGATTGTATGATTGCGATTGTATGATTGTGATTGTATGATTGTGATGTATGATTCTATTTGTATGATTGTGATTGTATGGTTGTGATTGTATGAGTGTGATTGTCTGATTGTGGTTGTGCGATTGTGATTGTGCGATTGTGATTGTACGATTGTTATTGAATGATTGTGATTGTATGATTCTGATTGTATGATTGTGATTGCATGATTTTGATTGTATGATTGTGATTGCATGATTTTGAATGTATGATTGTGATTGTATGATTGTGATTGTATGATTGTGATTGTATGATTGTGATTGTATGATTGTGATTGTATGATTGTGATTGCATGATTGTATTTAGGAGATTGTATTTGGGAGATTGTATTTGGGAGATTGTAATTGTATGATCGCGATTGTATGATTGTGATTGTATGATTGCGATTGTATGATTGTGATTGTATGACTGTGATGTATGATTGTAATTGTATGATTATGATTGTATGATTGTGATTGTATGATTGAGATTGTATGATTGTGATTGTATGCTTGCGATTGTATGATTGTGATTGTATGATTGTGATGTATGATTGTAATTGTATGATTGTGATTGTATGATTGTGATTGTATGATTGTGATAGTATGATTGTGATTGTATGATTGTGATTGTATGACTGTGATTGTATGATTGCGATTGTACGATTGTGATTGTACGATTGTGACAGTATGATTGTGATTGTATGATTGTGATTGTATGATTGTGATTGTATGATTATGATTGTATGATTGTGATTGTTTGATTGTATTTGGGAGATTGTATTTGGGCGATTGAATTTGGGAGATTGTAATTGTATGATTGCGATTGTATGATTGTGATTGTATGATTGCGATTGTATGATTGTGATTGTATGATTGTGAAAGTATGATTGTGATTGTATGATTATGATTGTATGATTATGATTGTATGATTGTGATTGTATGATTGTATTTGGGAGATTGTATTTGGGAGATTGTAATTGTATGATTGCGATTGTATGATTGTGATTGTATGATTGCGATTGTATGATTGTGATTGTATGATTGTGATGTATGATTGTAATTGTATGATTATGATTGTATGATTGTGATTGAATGGTTGAGATTGTACGATTGCGATTGTATGATTGTGATTGTATGATTGTGATGTATGATTGTAATTGTATGATTATGATTGTATGATTGTGATTGTATGATTGAGATTGTATGATTGTGATTGTATGATTGCGATTGTATGATTGTGATTGTATGATTGTGATTGTATGATTGAGATTGTATGATTGTGATTGTATGATTGAGATTGTATGATTGTGATTGTATGCTTGCGATTGTATGATTGTGATTGTATGATTGTGATGTATGATTGTAATTGTATGATTATGATTGTATGATTGTGATTGAATGGTTGAGATTGTACGATTGCGATTGTATGATTGTGATTGTATGATTGTGATGTATGATTGTAATTGTATGATTATGATTGTATGATTGTGATTGTATGATTGTGATGTATGATTGTAATTGTATGATTGTGATTGTATGATTGCGATTGTATGATTGTGATTGTATGATTGTGATGTATGATTGTAATTGCATGATTATGATTGTATGATTGTGATTGTATGATTTTGATTGTATGATTGTATTTGGGAGATTTTATTTGGGAGATTGTATTTGGGAGATTGTAATTGTATGATTGCGATTGTATGATTGTGATTGCATGATTGCGATTGTATGATTGTGATTGTATGATTGTGATGTATGATTGTAATTGTATGATTATGATTGTATGATTGTGATTGTATGATTGAGATTGTATGATTGTGATTGTATGCTTGCGATTGTATGATTGTGATTGTATGATTGTGATTCTTTGATTGTGATTGTATGATTGTGATTGTATGATTGTGATTGTATGAGTGTGATTGTATGATTGTGATTGTATGATTGTGATTGTATGATTGTGATAGTATGATTGTGATTGTATGATTGTGATTGTATGATTGTGATTGTCTGATTGTGGTTGTGCGATTGTGATTGTACGATTGTGATTGTACGATTGTGATAGTATGATTGTGATTGTGTGATTGTGATTGTATGATTGTGATTGTATGATTGTGATTGTATGATTGTGATTGTATGATTGTGATTGTATGATTGTGATTGTTTGATTGTATTTGGGAGATTGTATTTGGGCGATTGTATTTGGGAGATTGTAATTGTATGATTGCGATTGTATGATTGTGATTGTATGATTGCGATTGTATGATTGTGATTGTATGATTGTGAAAGTATGATTGTGATTGTATGATTGTGATTGTATGATTGTGATTGTATGATTGTGATTGTATGATTGTGATTGCATGATTGTATTTGGGAGATTGTATTTGGGAGATTGTATTTGGGAGATTGTAATTGTATGATTGCGATTGTATGATTGTGATTGTATGATTGCGATTGTATGATTGTGATTGTATGATTGTGATGTATGATTGTAATTGTATGATTATGATTGTATGATTGTGATTGTATGATTTTGATTGTATGATTGTATGTGGGAGATTGTATTTGGGAGATTGTATTTGGGAGATTGTAATTGTATGATTGCGATTGTATGATTGTGATTGTATGATTGCGATTGTATGATTGTGATTGTATGACTGTGATGTATGATTGTAATTGTATGATTATGATTGTATGATTGTGATTGTATGATTGAGATTGTATGATTGTGATTGTATGCTTGCGATTGTATGATTGTGATTGTATGATTGTGATGTATGATTGTAATTGTATGATTATGATCGTATGATTGTGATTGTATGATTGAGATTATATGATTGTGATTGTATGCTTGCGATTGTATGATTGTGATTGTATGATTGTGATTCTTTGATTGTGATTGTATGATTGTGATTGTATGATTGTGATTGTATGAGTGTGATTGTATGATTGTGATTGTATGATTGTGATTGTATGATTGTGATAGTATGATTGTGATTGTATGATTGTGATTGTATGACTGTGATTGTATGATTGTGATTGTATGATTGTGATAGTATGATTGTGATAGTGTGATTGTGATTGTATGGTTGTGATTGTATGATTGTGATTGTATGATTGTGATTGTATGATTGTGATTGTATGATTGTATTTGGGAGATTGTATTTGGGAGATTGTAATTGTATGATTGCGATTGTATGATTGTGATTGTATGATTGCGATTGTATGAATTCGATTGTATGATTGTGATTGTATGAATGTGATTGTATGATTGTGATTGTACGATTGTGATTGTATGATTGTATTTGGGAGATTTTATTTGGGAGATTGTAATTGTATGATTGCGATTGTATGATTGTGATTGTATGATTGCGATTGTATGATTGTGATTGTATGATTGCGATTGTATGATTGTGATTGTATGATTGTGATTGTATGATTATGATTGTATGATTGTGATTGTATGATTGAGATTGTATGATTGAGATTGTATGATTGTGATTGTATGCTTGCGATTGTATGATTGCGATTGTATGATTGTGATTGTATGATTGTGATTGTATGACTGTGATTGTATGATTGTGATTGTATGATTGTGATTGTATGATTGTGATTGTATGATTGTGATTGTATGATTGTGATTGCATGATTGTGATTGTATGATTGTGATTGCATGATTTTGAATGTATGATTGTGATTGTATGATTGTGATTGCATGATTGTGATTGTATGATTGTGATTGCATGATTTTGAATGTATGATTGTGATTGTATGATTGTGATTGTATGATTGTGATTGTATGATTATGATTGTATGATTGTGATTGCATGATTGTGATTGTATGATTGTGATTGTATGATCGTGATTGTATGATTATGATTGTATGATTGTGGTTGTATGATTGTATTTGGGAGATTGTATTTGGGAGATTGTATTTGGGAGATTGTAATTGTATGATTGCAATTGTATGATTGTGATTGTATGATTGCGATTGTATGATTGTGATTGTATGATTCTGATGTATGATTGTAATTGTATGATTATGATTGTGATTGTATGATTGAGATTGTATGATTGAGATTGTATGATTGTGATTGTATGATTGTAATTGTATGATTGTATTTGGGAGATTGTATTTGGGATATTGTAATTGTATGATTGCGATTGTATGATTGTGATTGTATGATTGTGATATATGATTGTAATTGTATGTTTATGATTGTATGATTGTGATTGTATGATTGAGATTGTATGATTGTGATTGTATGCTTGCGTTGTATGATTGTGATTGTATGATTGTGATTCTTTGATTGTGATTGTATGATTGTGATTGTATGATTGTGATTGTATGATTGTGATTGTATGACTGTGATTGTATGATAGTGATTGTATGATTGTGATAGTATGATTGTGAAAGTATGGTTGTGATCGTATGATTGTGATTGTATGATTGTGATTGTATGATTGTGATTGTATGATTGTGATTGTATGATTGTGATTGTATGATTGTGATTGTATGATTGTGATTGTATGATTGTGATTGTATGATTGTGATAGTATGATTGTGATTGTATGATTGTGATTGTATGACTGTGATTGTATGATTGTGATTGTACGATTGTGATTGTACGATTGTGATAGTATGATTGTGATTGTATGATTGTGATTGTATGATTGTGATTGTATGATTGTGATTGTATGATTATGATTGTATGATTGTGATTGTTTGATTGTATTTGGGAGATTGTATTTGGGCGATTGAATTTGGGAGATTGTAATTGTATGATTGCGATTGTATGATTGTGATTGTATGATTGCGATTGTATGATTGTGATTGTATGATTGTGAAAGTATGATTGTGATTGTATGATTATGATTGTATGATTATGATTGTATGATTGTGATTGTATGATTGTATTTGGGAGATTGTATTTGGGAGATTGTAATTGTATGATTGCGATTGTATGATTGTGATTGTATGATTGCGATTGTATGATTGTGATTTTATCATTGTGATGTATGATTGTAATTGTATGATTATGATTGTATGATTGTGATTGAATGGTTGAGATTGTACGATTGCGATTCTATGATTGTGATTGTATGATTGTGATGTATGATTGTAATTGTATGATTATGATTGTATGATTGTGATTGTATGATTGAGATTGTATGATTGCGATTGTATGATTGTGATTGTATGATTGTGATTGTATGATTGTGATTGTATGATTGTGATTGTATGATTGTGATTGTATGATTGTGATTGTATGATTGTGATTGTATGATTGTGAAAGTATGATTGTGATTGTATGATTGCGATTGTATGATTGTGATTGTATGATTGTGATGTATGATTCTATTTGTATGATTGTGATTGTATGGTTGTGATTGTATGAGTGTGATTGTCTGATTGTGGTTGTGCGATTGTGATTGTGCGATTGTGATTGTACGATTGTTATTGAATGATTGTGATTGTATGATTCTGATTGTATGATTGTGATTGCATGATTTTGATTGTATGATTGTGATTGCATGATTTTGAATGTATGATTGTGATTGTATGATTGTGATTGTATGATTGTGATTGTATGATTGTGATTGTATGATTGTGATTGTATGATTGTGATTGCATGATTGTATTTAGGAGATTGTATTTGGGAGATTGTATTTGGGAGATTGTAATTGTATGATCGCGATTGTATGATTGTGATTGTATGATAGCGATTGTATGATTGTGATTGTATGACTGTGATGTATGATTGTAATTGTATGATTATGATTGTATGATTGTGATTGTATGATTGAGATTGTATGATTGTGATTGTATGCTTGCGATTGTATGATTGTGATTGTATGATTGTGATGTATGATTGTAATTGTATGATTGTGATTGTATGATTGTGATTGTATGATTGTGATAGTATGATTGTGATTGTATGATTGTGATTGTATGACTGTGATTGTATGATTGCGATTGTACGATTGTGATTGTACGATTGTGACAGTATGATTGTGATTGTATGATTGTGATTGTATGATTGTGATTGTATGATTATGATTGTATGATTGTGATTGTTTGATTGTATTTGGGAGATTGTATTTGGGCGATTGAATTTGGGAGATTGTAATTGTATGATTGCGATTGTATGATTGTGATTGTATGATTGCGATTGTATGATTGTGATTGTATGATTGTGAAAGTATGATTGTGATTGTATGATTATGATTGTATGATTATGATTGTATGATTGTGATTGTATGATTGTATTTGGGAGATTGTATTTGGGAGATTGTAATTGTATGATTGCGATTGTATGATTGTGATTGTATGATTGCGATTGTATGATTGTGATTGTATGATTGTGATGTATGATTGTAATTGTATGATTATGATTGTATGATTGTGATTGAATGGTTGAGATTGTACGATTGCGATTGTATGATTGTGATTGTATGATTGTGATGTATGATTGTAATTGTATGATTATGATTGTATGATTGTGATTGTATGATTGAGATTGTATGATTGTGATTGTATGATTGCGATTGTATGATTGTGATTGTATGATTGTGATTGTATGATTGTGATTGTATGATTGTGATTGTATGATTGTGATTGTATGATTTTGATTGTATGATTGTATTTGGGAGATTTTATTTGGGAGATTGTATTTGGGAGATTGTAATTGTATGATTGCGATTGTATGATTGTGATTGTATGATTGCGATTGTTTGATTGTGATTGTATGACTGTGATGTATGATTGTAATTGTATAATTATGATTGTATGATTGTGATTGTATGATTGAGATTGTATGATTGTGATTGTATGCTTGCGATTGTATGATTGTGATTGTATGATTGTGATGTATGATTGTAATTGTATGATTATGATTGTATGATTGTGATTGTATGACTGAGATTGTATGATTGTGATTGTATGCATGCGATTGTATGATTGTGATTGTATGATTGTGATTCTTTGATTGTGATTTTATGATTGTGATTGTATGATTGTGATTGTATGAGTGTGATTGTATGATTGTGATTGTATGATTGTGATTGTATGATTGTGATAGTATGATTGTGATTGTATGACTGTGATGTATGATTGTAATTGTGTGATTATGATTGTATGATTGTGATTGTATGATTGAGATTGTATGATTGTGATTGTATGCTTGCGATTGTATGATTGTGATTGTATGATTGTGAAAGTATGATTGTGATTGTATGATTATGATTGTATGATTGTGATTGTATGATTGTGATTGTATGATTGTGATTGTATGATTGTATTTGCGAGATTGTATTTGGGAGATTGTAATTGTATGATTGCGATTGTATGATTGTGATTGTATGATTGCGATCGTATGATTGTGATTGTATGATTGTGATTGTATGATTGTGATTGTATGAGTGTGATTGTATGATTGTGATTGTATGATTGTGATTGTATGATTGTGAAAGTATGATTGTGATTGTATGATTGCGATTGTATGATTGTGATTGTATGATTGTGATGTATGATTCTATTTGTATGATTATGATTGTATGATTGTGATTCTATGATTGAGATTGTATGATTGTGATTGTATGCTTGCGATTGTATGATTGTGATTGTATGATATTGATTGTATGATTGTGATTGTATGATTGTGATTGTATGATTATGATTGTATGATTGTGATTGTATGATTGTGATTGTATGATTGTGATTGTATGATTGTGATAGTATGATTGTGATTGTATGATTGTGATTGTATGACTGTGATTGTATGATTGTGATTGTATGATTGTGATTGTATGATTGTGAAAGTATGATTGTGATTGTATGATTGTGATTGTATGATTGTATTTGGGAGATTGTATTTGGGAGATTGTATTTGGGAGATTGTAATTGTATGATTGCGATTGTATGATTGTGATTGTATGATTGCGATTGTATGATTGTGATTGTATGATTGTGATGTATGATTGTAATTGTATGATTATGATTGTATGATTGTGATTGTATGATTGTGATTGTATGATTGTGATTGTATGATTGTATTTGGGAGATTGTATTTGGGAGATTGTATTTGGGAGATTGTAATTGTATGATTGCGATTGTCTGATTGTGATTGTATGATTGCGATTGTATGATTGTGATTGTATGATTGTGATTGTACGATTGTGATAGTATGATTGTGATTGTATGATTGTGATTGTATGATTGCGATTGTATGATTGTGATTGTATGATTGTGATAGTATGATTGTGATTGTATGATTGTGATTGTATGACTGTGATTGCATGATTTTGAATGTATGATTGTGATTGTATGATTGTGATTGTATGATTGTGATTGTATGATTGTGATTGTGTGATTGTGATTGTATGATTGTGATTGTATGATTGTGATTGTATGATTGTGATTGTATGATTGTGATAGTATGATTGTGATTGTATGATTGTGATTGTATGATTGTGATTGTATGATTGTGATTGTATGATTGTATTTGGGAGATTGTATTTGGGAGATTGTATTTGGGAGATTGTAACTGTATGATTGCGATTGTATGATTGTGATTGTATGATTGCGATTGTATGATTGTGATTGTATGATTGTGATGTATGATTGTAATTGTATGATTATGATTGTATGATTGTGATTGTATGATTGTATTTGGGAGATTGTATTTGGGAGATTGTAATTGTATGATTGCGATTGTATGATTGTGATTGTATGATTGCGATTGTATGATTGTGATTGTATGATTGTGATGTATGATTGTAATTGTATGATTATGATTGTATGATTGTGATTGTATGATTGAGATTGTATGATTGTGATTGTATGATTGTGATTGTATGATTGTGATTGTATGATTATGATTGTATGATTGTGATTGTATGATTGTGAAAGTATAATTGTGATTGTATAATTGTGATTGTATGATTGTGATTGTATGATTGTGATTGTATGATTGTGATTGTATGAGTGTGATTGTCTGATTGTGGTTGAGCGATTGTGATTGTACGATTGTGAATGTACGATTCTGATTGTATGATTGTGATTGTATGAATATGATTGTATGATTGTGATTGCATGATTGTGATTGTATGATTGTGATTGTATGGTTGAGATTGTATGATTGTGATTGTATGCTTGCGATTGTATGATTGTGATTGTATGATTGTGATTGTATGATTGTGATTGTATGATTGTGATTGTATGATTGTGATAGTATGATTGCGATTGTATGATTGTGATTGTATGACTGTGATTGTATGATTGTGATTGTATGATTGTGATTGTATGATTGTGAAAGTATGATTGTGATGGTATGATTGTGAATGTATGATTGTGATTGTATGATTGTGATTGTATGAGAGTGATTGTCTGATTGTATCTGGGAGATTGTATTTGGGAGATTGTATTTGGGAGATAGTAATTGTATGATTGCGATTGTATGATTGTGATTGTATGATTGCGATTGTATGATTGTGATTGTATGATTGTGATGTATGATTGTAATTGTATGATTATGATTGTATGATTGTGATTGTATGATTGTGATGGTATGATTGTGATTGTATGATTGCGATCGTATGATTGTGATTGTATGATTATGATTGTATGATTGTGATTGTATGATTGTGATTGTATGATTGCGATTGTATGATTGTGATTGTATGATTGCGATTGTATGAATGCGATTGTATGATTGTGATTGTATGATTGTGATTGTATGATTGTGATTGTATGATTGTGATTGTATGATTGTGACTGTATGTCTGTATTTGGGAGATTGTATTTGGGATATTGTAATTGTATGATTGCGATTGTATGATTGTGATTGTATGATTGTGATGTATGATTGTAATTGTATGATTATGATTGTATGACTGTGATTGTATGATTGAGGTTGTATGATTGTGATTGTATGCTTGCGATTGTATGAATGTGATTGTATGATTGTGATTGTATGATTGTGATTGTATGATTGTGATTGTATGATTGTGATTGTATGATTGTGATTGTATGATTGTGATTGTATGATTGTGATTGTATGATTGTGATTGTATGATTGTAATTGTATGATTGTGACTGTATGATTGTGATTGTATGATTGTGATTGTATGATTGTGATTGTATGATTATGATTGTATGATTGTGATTGCATGATTGTGATTGTATGATTGTGATTGCATGATTTTGAATGTATGATTGTGATTGTATGATTGTGATTGTATGATTGTGACTGTATGATTGTGATTGTATGATTGTGATTGTATGATTGTGATTGTATGATTATGATTGTATGATTGTGATTGCATGATTGTGATTGTATGATTGTGATTGTATGATTGTGATTGTATGATTGTGAAAGTATGATTGTGATGGTATGATTGTGATTGTATGATTGTGATTGTATGATTGTGATTGTATGATTGTGATTGTATGATTGTGATTGCATGATTGTGATTGTATGATTGTGATTGCATGATTTTGAATGTATGATTGTGATTGTATGATTGTGATTGCATGATTGTGATTGTATGATTGCGATTGTATGATTGTGATTGTATGATTGTGATGTATGATTGTGATTGTATGATTATGATTGTATGATTGTGATTGTATGATTGTGATTGTATGATTGTATTTGGGAGATTGTATTTGGGAGATTGTAATTGTATGATTGCGATTGTCTGATTGTGATTGTATGATTGCGATTGTATGATTGTGATTGTACGACTGTGATTGCATGATTTTGAATGTATGATTGTGATTGTATGATTGTGATTGTATGATTGTGATTGTATGATTGTATCTGGGAGATTGTATTTGGGAGATTGTATTTGGGAGATTGTAATTGTATGATTGCGATTGTATGATTGTGATTGTATGATTGCGATTGTATGATTGTGATTGTATGATTGTGATGTATGATTGTAATTGTATGATTATGATTGTATGATTGTGATTGTATGATTGTGATGGTATGATTGTGATTGTATGATTGCGATCGTATGATTGTGATTGTATGATTATGATTGTATGATTGTGATTGTATGATTGTGATTGTATGATTGTGATTGTATGATAGTGATTGTATGATTGTGACTGTATTTCTGTATTTGGGAGATTGTGTTTGGGATATTGTAATTGTATGATTGCGATTGTATGATTGTGATTGTATGATTGTGATGTATGATTGTAATTGTATGATTATGATTGTATGACTGTGATTGTATGATTGAGATTGTATGATTGTGATTGTATGCTTGCGATTGTATGAATGTGATTGTATGATTGTGATTGTATGATTGTGATTGTATGATTGAGATTGTATGATTGTGATTGTATGCTTGCGATTGTATGAATGTGATTGTATGATTGTGATTGTATGATTGTGATTGTATGATTGTGATTGTATGATTGTGATTGTATGATTGTGATTGTATGATTGTGATTGTATGATTGTGATTGTATGATTGTGATTGTATGATTGTGATTGTATGATTGTGACTGTATGATTGTGATTGTATGAGTGTGATTGTATGATTGTGATTGTATGATTGTGATTGTCTGATTGTGGTTGTGCGATTGTGATTGTACGATTGTGATTGTACGATTGTGATAGTATGATTGTGATTGTGTGATTGTGATTGTATGATTGTGATGGTATGATTGTGATTGTATGATTGTGATTGTATGATTGTGATTGTATGATTGTGATTGTATGATTGTATTTGCGAGATTGTATTTGGGAGATTGTAATTGTATGATTGCGATTGTATGATTGTGATTGTATGATTGCGATTGTATGATTGTGGTTGTATGATTGTGATGTATGATTGTAATTGTATGATTATGATTGTATGATTGTGATTGAATGGTTGAGATTGTATGATTGCGATTGTATGATTGTGATTGTATGATTGTGATGTATGATTGTAATTGTATGATTATGATTGTGTGATTGTGATTGTATGATTGAGATTGTATGATTGTGATTGTATGATTGCGATTGTATGATTGTGATTGTATGATTGTGATTGTATGATTGTGATTGTATGAGTGTGATTGTATGATTGTGATTGTATGATTGTGATTGTATGATTGTGAAAGTATGATTGTGATTGTATGATTGCGATTGTATGATTGTGATGTATGATTCTATTTGTATGATTATGATTGTATGATTGTGATTGTATGATTGAGATTGTATGATTGTGATTGTATGCTTGCGATTGTATGATTGTGATTGTATGATATTGATTGTATGATTGTGATTGTATGATTGTGATTGTATGATTATGATTGTATGATTGTGATTGTATGATTGTGATTGTATGATTGTGATTGTGTGATTGTGATAGTATGATTGTGATTGTATGATTGTGATTGTATGACTGTGATTGTATGATTGTGATTGTATGATTGTGATTGTATGATTGTGATGGTATGATTGTGATTGTATGATTGTGATTGTATGGTTGTGATTGTATGAGTGTGATTGTCTGATTGTGGTTGTGCGATTGTGATTGTGCGATTGTGATTGTACGATTGTTATTGAATGATTGTGATTGTATGATTCTGATTGTATGATTGTGATTGCATCATTGTGATTGTATGATTGTGATTGCATGATTTTGAATGTATGCTTGTGATTGTATGATTGTGATTGTATGATTGTGATTGTATGATTGTGATTGTATGATTGTATTTGGGAGATTGTATTTGGGAGATTGTATTTGGGAGATTGTAATTGTATGATTGCGATTGTATGATTGTGATTTTATGATTGCGATTGTATGATTGTGATTGTATGATTGTGATGTATGATTGTAATTGCATGATTGTGATTGTATGATTGTGATTGCATGATTTTGAATGTATGATTGTGATTGTATGATTGTGATTGCATGATTGTGATTGTATGATTGCGATTGTATGATTGTGATTGTATGATTGTGATGTATGATTGTGATTGTATGATTATGATTGTATGATTGTGATTGTATGATTGTGATTGTATGATTGTATTTGGGAGATTGTATTTGGGAGATTGTAATTGTATGATTGCGATTGTCTGATTGTGATTGTATGATTGCGATTGTATGATTGTGATTGTACGACTGTGATTGCATGATTTTGAATGTATGATTGTGATTGTATGATTGTGATTGTATGATTGTGATTGTATGATTGTATCTGGGAGATTGTATTTGGGAGATTGTATTTGGGAGATTGTAATTGTATGATTGCGATTGTATGATTGTGATTGTATGATTGCGATTGTATGATTGTGATTGTATGATTGTGATGTATGATTGTAATTGTATGATTATGATTGTATGATTGTGATTGTATGATTGTGATGGTATGATTGTGATTGTATGATTGCGATCGTATGATTGTGATTGTATGATTATGATTGTATGATTGTGATTGTATGATTGTGATTGTATGATTGTGATTGTATGATAGTGATTGTATGATTGTGACTGTATTTCTGTATTTGGGAGATTGTGTTTGGGATATTGTAATTGTATGATTGCGATTGTATGATTGTGATTGTATGATTGTGATGTATGATTGTAATTGTATGATTATGATTGTATGACTGTGATTGTATGATTGAGATTGTATGATTGTGATTGTATGCTTGCGATTGTATGAATGTGATTGTATGATTGTGATTGTATGATTGTGATTGTATGATTGAGATTGTATGATTGTGATTGTATGCTTGCGATTGTATGAATGTGATTGTATGATTGTGATTGTATGATTGTGATTGTATGATTGTGATTGTATGATTGTGATTGTATGATTGTGATTGTATGATTGTGATTGTATGATTGTGATTGTATGATTGTGATTGTATGATTGTGATTGTATGATTGTGACTGTATGATTGTGATTGTATGAGTGTGATTGTATGATTGTGATTGTATGATTGTGATTGTCTGATTGTGGTTGTGCGATTGTGATTGTACGATTGTGATTGTACGATTGTGATAGTATGATTGTGATTGTGTGATTGTGATTGTATGATTGTGATGGTATGATTGTGATTGTATGATTGTGATTGTATGATTGTGATTGTATGATTGTGATTGTATGATTGTATTTGCGAGATTGTATTTGGGAGATTGTAATTGTATGATTGCGATTGTATGATTGTGATTGTATGATTGCGATTGTATGATTGTGGTTGTATGATTGTGATGTATGATTGTAATTGTATGATTATGATTGTATGATTGTGATTGAATGGTTGAGATTGTATGATTGCGATTGTATGATTGTGATTGTATGATTGTGATGTATGATTGTAATTGTATGATTATGATTGTGTGATTGTGATTGTATGATTGAGATTGTATGATTGTGATTGTATGATTGCGATTGTATGATTGTGATTGTATGATTGTGATTGTATGATTGTGATTGTATGAGTGTGATTGTATGATTGTGATTGTATGATTGTGATTGTATGATTGTGAAAGTATGATTGTGATTGTATGATTGCGATTGTATGATTGTGATGTATGATTCTATTTGTATGATTATGATTGTATGATTGTGATTGTATGATTGAGATTGTATGATTGTGATTGTATGCTTGCGATTGTATGATTGTGATTGTATGATATTGATTGTATGATTGTGATTGTATGATTGTGATTGTATGATTATGATTGTATGATTGTGATTGTATGATTGTGATTGTATGATTGTGATTGTGTGATTGTGATAGTATGATTGTGATTGTATGATTGTGATTGTATGACTGTGATTGTATGATTGTGATTGTATGATTGTGATTGTATGATTGTGATGGTATGATTGTGATTGTATGATTGTGATTGTATGGTTGTGATTGTATGAGTGTGATTGTCTGATTGTGGTTGTGCGATTGTGATTGTGCGATTGTGATTGTACGATTGTTATTGAATGATTGTGATTGTATGATTCTGATTGTATGATTGTGATTGCATCATTGTGATTGTATGATTGTGATTGCATGATTTTGAATGTATGCTTGTGATTGTATGATTGTGATTGTATGATTGTGATTGTATGATTGTGATTGTATGATTGTGATTGTATGATTGTATTTGGGAGATTGTATTTGGGAGATTGTATTTGGGAGATTGTATTTGGGAGATTGTAATTGTATGATTGCGATTGTATGATTGTGATTTTATGATTGCGATTGTATGATTGTGATTGTATGATTGTGATGTATGATTGTAATTGTATGATTATGATTGTATGATTGTGTTTGTATGATTGTGATTGTATGATTGCGATTGTATGATTGTGATTTTATGATTGTGATGTATGATTGTAATTGTATGATTATGATTGTATGATTGTGATTGTATGATTGAGATTGTATGATTGTGATTGTATGATTGCGATTGTATGATTGTGATTGTATGATTGTGATTGTATGATTGTGATTGTATGAGTGTGATTGTATGATTGTGACTGTATGATTGTGATTGAATGGTTGAGATTGTATGATTGCGATTGTATGATTGTGATTGTATGATTGTGATGTATGATTGTAATTGTATGATTATGATTGTATGATTGTGATTGTATGATTGAGATTGTATGATTGTGATTGTATGATTGCGATTGTATGATTGTGATTGTATGATTGTGATTGTATGATTGTGATTGTATGATTGTGATTGTATGATTGTGATTGTATGATTGTGATTGTATGATTGTGATAGTATGATTGTGATTGTATGATTGCGATTGTATGATTGTGATTGTATGATTGTGATGTATGATTGTAATTGTATGATTATGATTGTATGATTGTGATTGTATGATTTTGATTGTATGATTGTATTTGGGAGATTGTATTTGGGAGATTGTATTTGGGAGATTGTAATTGTATGATTGCGATTGTATGACTGTGATTGTATGATTGCGATTGTATGAATTCGATTGTATGATTGTGATTACATGATTGTGATTGTATGATTGTGATTGTATGATTGTGATTGTATGATTGTGATTGCATGATTGTGATTGTATGATTGTGATTGCATGATGTTGAATGTATGATTGTGATTGCATGATTGTGATTGTATGATTGTGATTGTATGATTGTGTTAGTATGATTGTGATTGTATGATTGTGATTGTATGATTGTGATTGTATGATTATGATTGTATGATTGTGATTGTATGATTGTATTTGGGAGATTGTATTTGGGAGATTGTAATTGTATGATTGCGATTGTATGATTGTGATTGTATGCTTGCGATTGTATGATTGCGATTGTATGATTGTGATTGTATGATTGTGATTGTATGATTGTGATTGTATGATTGTGATTGTATGATTGTGATTGTATGATTGTGATTGTATGATTGTGATTGTATGATTGTGATTGTATGATTGTGATTGTATGATTGTGATTGCATGATGGTGATTGTATGATTGTGATTGCATGATTTTGAATGTATGATTGTGATTGTATGATTGCGATTGCATGATTGTGATTGTATGATTGTGATTGCATGATTTTGAATGTATGATTGTGATTGTATGATTGTGATTGTATGATTGTGATTGTATGATTATGATTGTATGATTGTGATTGAATGGTTGAGATTGTATGATTGCGATTGTATGATTGTGATTGTATGATTGTGATGTATGATTCTATTTGTATGGTTATGATTGTATGATTGTGATTGTATGATTGAGATTGTATGATTGTGATTGTATGCTTGCGATTGTATGATTGTGATTGTATGATATTGATTGTATGATTGTGATTGTATGATTGTGATTGTATGATTATTATTGTATGATTGTGATTGTATGAGTGTGATTGTATGATTGTGAAAGTATGATTGTGATGGTATGATTGTGATTGTATGATTGTGATTGTATGGTTGTGATTGTATGAGTGTGTTTGTCTGATTGTGGTTGTGCGATTGTGATTGTGCGATTGTGATTGTACGATTGTTATTGAATGATTGTGATTGTATGATTCTGATTGTATGATTGTGATTGCATGATTGTGATTGTATGTTTGTGATTGCATGATTTTGAATGTATGATTGTGATTGTATGATTGTGATTGTATGATTGTGATTGTATGATTGTGATTGTATGATTGTGGTTGTATGATTGTGATTGTATGATTGTGATTGTATGATTGTGATTGTATGAGTGTGATTGTCTGATTGTGGTTGTGCGATTGTGATTGTACGATTGTGAATGTACGATTGTGATTGTATGATTGTGATTGTATGAATATGATTGTATGATTGTGATTGCATGATTGTGATTGTATGATTGTGATTGTATGGTTGAGATTGTATGATTGTGATTGTATGCTTGCCTTTGTATGATTGTGATTGTATGATTGTGATTGTATGATTGTGATTGTATGATTGTGATTGTATGATTGTGATTGTATGATTGTGATTGTATGATTGTGATAGCATGATAGTGATTGTATGATTGTGATTGTATGACTGTGATTGTATGATTGTGATTGTATGATTGCGATTGTATGATTGTGAAAGTATGATTGTGATGGTATGATTGTGATTGTATGATTGTGATTGTATGATTGCGATTGTATGATTGTGATTGTATGATTGTGATTGTATGATTGTGATTGTATGAGTGTGATTGTATGATTGTGACAGTATGATTGTGATTGAATGGTTGAGATTGTATGATTGCGATTGTATGATTGTGATTGTATGATTGTGATGTATGATTGTAATTGTATGATTATGATTGTATGATTGTGATTGTATGATTGAGATTGTATGATTGTGATTGTATGATTGCGATTGTATGATTGTGATTGTATGATTGTGATTGTATGATTGTGATTGTATGAGTGTGATTGTATGATTGTGATTGTATGATTGTGATTGTATGATTGTGAAAGTATGATTGTGATTGTATGATTGCGATTGTATGATTGTGATTGTATGATTGTGATGTATGATTCTATTCGTATGATTATGATTGTATGATTGTGATTGTATGGTTGTGATTGTATGAGTGTGATTGTCTGATTGTGGTTGTGCGATTGTGATTGTGCGATTGTGATAGTACGATTGTTATTGAATGATTGTGATTGTATGATTCTGATTGTATGATTGTGATTGCATGATTGTGATTGTATGATTGTGATTGCATGATTTTGAATGTATGATTGTGATTGTATGATTGTGATTGTATGATTGTGATTGTATGATTGTGATGTATGAGTGTGATTGTATGATTGTGACTGTATGATTGTGATTGAATGGTTGAGATTGTATGATTGCGATTGTATGATTGTGATTGTATGATTGTGATGTATGATTGTAATTGTATGATTATGATTGTATGATTGTGATTGTATGATTGAGATTGTATGATTGTGATTGTATGATTGTGATAGCATGATAGTGATTGTATGATTGTGATTGTATGACTGTGATTGTATGATTGTGATTGTATGATTGCGATTGTATGATTGTGAAAGTATGATTGTGATGGTATGATTGTGATTGTATGATTGTGATTGTATGATTGCGATTGTATGATTGTGATTGTATGATTGTGATTGTATGATTGTGATTGTATGAGTGTGATTGTATGATTGTGACTGTATGATTGTGATTGAATGGTTGAGATTGTATGATTGCGATTGTATGATTGTGATTGTATGATTGTGATGTATGATTGTAATTGTATGATTATGATTGTATGATTGTGATTGTATGATTGAGATTGTATGATTGTGATTGTATGATTGCGATTGTATGATTGTGATTGTATGATTGTGATTGTATGATTGTGATTGTATGAGTGTGATTGTATGATTGTGATTGTATGATTGTGATTGTATGATTGTGAAAGTATGATTGTGATTGTATGATTGCGATTGTATGATTGTGATTGTATGATTGTGATGTATGATTCTATTCGTATGATTATGATTGTATGATTGTGATTGTATGGTTGTAATTGTATGAGTGTGATTGTCTGATTGTGGTTGTGCGATTGTGATTGTGCGATTGTGATAGTACGATTGTTATTGAATGATTGTGATTGTATGATTCTGATTGTATGATTGTGATTGCATGATTGTGATTGTATGATTGTGATTGCATGATTTTGAATGTATGATTGTGATTGTATGATTGTGATTGTATGATTGTGATTGTATGATTGTGATGTATGATTCTATTTGTATGATTATGATTGTATGATTGTGATTCTATGATTGAGATTGTATGATTGTGATTGTATGCTTGCGATTGTATGATTGTGATTGTATGATATTGATTGTATGATTGTGATTGTATGATTGTGATTGTATGATTATGATTGTATGATTGTGATTGTATGATTGTGATTGTATGATTGTGATTGTATGATTGTGATAGTATGATTGTGATTGTATGATTGTGATTGTATGACTGTGATTGTATGATTGTGATTGTATGATTGTGATTGTATGATTGTGAAAGTATGATTGTGATTGTATGATTGTGATTGTATGATTGTATTTGGGAGATTGTATTTGGGAGATTGTATTTGGGAGATTGTAATTGTATGATTGCGATTGTATGATTGTGATTGTATGATTGCGATTGTATGATTGTGATTGTATGATTGTGATGTATGATTGTAATTGTACGATTATGATTGTATGATTGTGATTGTATGATTGTGATTGTATGATTGTGATTGTATGATTGTATTTGGGAGATTGTATTTGGGAGATTGTAATTGTATGATTGCGATTGTATGATTGTGATTGTATGATTGCGATTGTATGATTGTGATTGTATGATTGTGATGTATGATTGTAATTGTATGATTATGATTGTATGATTGTGATTGTATGATTGAGATTGTATGATTGTGATTGTATGATTGTGATTGTATGATTGTGATTGTATGATTATGATTGTATGATTGTGATTGTATGATTGTGAAAGTATAATTGTGATTGTATAATTGTGATTGTATGATTGTGATTGTATGATTGTGATTGTATGATTGTGATTGTATGAGTGTGATTGTCTGATTGTGGTTGAGCGATTGTGATTGTACGATTGTGAATGTACGATTGTGATTGTATGATTGTGATTGTATGAATATGATTGTATAATTGTGATTGCATGATTGTGATTGTATGATTGTGATTGTATGGTTGAGATTGTATGATTGTGATTGTATGCTTGCGATTGTATGATTGTGATTGTATGATTGTGATTGTATGATTGTGATTGTAAGATTGTGATTGTATGATTGTGATAGTATGATTGCGATTGTATGATTGTGATTGTATGACTGTGATTGTATGATTGTGATTGTATGATTGTGATTGTATGATTGTGAAAGTATGATTGTGATGGTATGATTGTGAATGTATGATTGTGATTGTATGATTGTGATTGTATGAGAGTGATTGTCTGATTGTGGTTGTGCGATTGTGATTGTACGATTGTGATTGTACGATTGTTATTGAATGATTGTGATTGTATGATTCTGATTGTATGATTGTGATTGCATGATTGTGATTGTATGATTGTGATTGCATGATTTTGAATGTATGATTGTTATTGAATGATTGTGATTGTATGATTCTGATTGTATGATTGTGATTGCATGATTGTGATTGTATGATTGTGATTGCATGATTTTGAATGTATGAACGTGATTGTATGATTGTGATTGTATGATTGTGATTGTATGATTGTGATTGTATGATTGTGATTGTATGATTGTGATTGTATGATTGTATCTGGGAGATTGTATTTGGGAGATTGTATTTGGGAGATTGTAATTGTATGATTGCGATTGTATGATTGTGATTGTATGATTGCGATTGTATGATTGTGATTGTATGATTGTGATGTATGATTGTAATTGTATGATTATGATTGTATGATTGTGATTGTATGATTGTGATGGTATGATTGTGATTGTATGATTGCGATCGTATGATTGTGATTGTATGATTATGATTGTATGATTGTGATTGTATGATTGTGATTGTATGATTGCGATTGTATGATTGTGATTGTATGATTGCGATTGTATGAATGCGATTGTATGATTGTGATTGTATGATTGCGATTGTATGATTGTGATTGTATGATTGTGATTGTATGATTGTGACTGTATGTCTGTATTTGGGAGATTGTATTTGGGATATTGTAATTGTATGATTGCGATTGTATGATTGTGATTGTATGATTGCGATTGTATGATTGTGATTGTATGATTGTGATGTATGATTGTAATTGTATGATTATGATTGTATGATTGTGATTGAATGGTTGAGATTGTATGATTGCGATTGTATGATTGTGATTGTATGATTGTGATGTATGATTCTATTTGTATGGTTATGATTGTATGATTGTGATTGTATGATTGAGATTGTATGATTGTGATTGTATGCTTGCGATTGTATGATTGTGATTGTATGATATTGATTGTATGATTGTGATTGTATGATTGTGATTGTATGATTATGATTGTATGATTGTGATTGTATGAGTGTGATTGTATGATTGTGAAAGTATGATTGTGATGGTATGATTGTGATTGTATGATTGTGATTGTATGGTTGTGATTGTATGAGTGTGTTTGTCTGATTGTGGTTGTGCGATTGTGATTGTGCGATTGTGATTGTACGATTGTTATTGAATGATTGTGATTGTATGATTCTGATTGTATGATTGTGATTGCATGATTGTGATTGTATGTTTGTGATTGCATGATTTTGAATGTATGATTGTGATTGTATGATTGTGATTGTATGATTGTGATTGTATGATTGTGATTGTATGATTGTGATTGTATGATTGTGATTGTATGATTGTGATTGTATGAATGTGATTGTATGATTGTGATTGTATGAGTGTGATTGTCTGATTGTGGTTGTGCGATTGTGATTGTACGATTGTGAATGTACGATTGTGATTGTATGATTGTGATTGTATGAATATGATTGTATGATTGTGATTGCATGATTGTGATTGTATGATTGTGATTGTATGGTTGAGATTGTATGATTGTGATTGTATGCTTGCCTTTGTATGATTGTGATTGTATGATTGTGATTGTATGACTGTGATTGTATGATTGTGATTGTATGATTGTGATTGTATGATTGTGATAGTATGATAGTGATTGTATGATTGTGATTGTATGACTGTGATTGTATGATTGTGATTGTATGATTGCGATTGTATGATTGTGAAAGTATGATTGTGATGGTATGATTGTGATTGTATGATTGTGATTGTATGATTGCGATTGTATGATTGTGATTGTATGATTGTGATTGTATGATTGTGATTGTATGAGTGTGATTGTATGATTGTGACTGTATGATTGTGATTGAATGGTTGAGATTGTATGATTGCGATTGTATGATTGTGATTGTATGATTGTGATGTATGATTGTAATTGTATGATTATGATTGTATGATTGTGATTGTATGATTGAGATTGTATGATTGTGATTGTATGCTTGCGATTGTATGATTGTGATTGTATGATATTGATTGTATGATTGTGATTGTATGATTGTGATTGTATGATTATGATTGTATGATTGTGATTGTATGATTGTGATTGTATGATTGTGATTGTATGATTGTGATTGTATGATTGTGATAGTATGATTGTTATTGTATGATTGTGATTGTATGACTGTGATTGTATGATTGTGATTGTATGATTGTGATTGTATGATTGTGATGGTATGATTGTGATTGTATGATTGTGATTGTATGGTTGTGATTGTATGAGTGTGATTGTCTGATTGTGGTTGTGCGATTGTGATTGTGGGATTGTGATTGTACGATTGTTATTGAATGATTGTGATTGTATGATTCTGATTGTATGATTGTGATTGCATGATTGTGATTGTATGATTGTGATTGCATGATTTTGAATGTATGCTTGTGATTGTATGATTGTGATTGTATGATTGTGATTGTATGATTGTATTTGGGAGATTGTATTTGGGAGATTGTATTTGGGAGATTGTAATTGTATGATTGCGATTGTATGATTCTGATTGTATGATTGCGATTGTATGATTGTGATTGTATGATTGTGATGTATGATTGTAATTGTATGATTATGATTGTATGATTGTGTTTGTATGATTGTGATTGTATGATTGCGATTGTATGATTGTGATTTTATGATTGTGATGTATGATTGTAATTGTATGATTATGATTGTATGATTGTGATTGTATGATTGAGATTGTATGATTGTGATTGTATGATTGCGATTGTATGATTGTGATTGTATGATTGTGATTGTATGATTGTGATTGTATGAGTGTGATTGTATGATTGTGACTGTATGATTGTGATTGAATGGTTGAGATTGTATGATTGCGATTGTATGATTGTGATTGTATGATTGTGATGTATGATTGTAATTGTATGATTATGATTATATGATTGTGATTGTATGATTGAGATTGTATGATTGTGATTGTATGATTGCGATTGTATGATTGTGATTGTATGATTGTGATTGTATGATTGTGATTGTATGATTGTGATTGTATGATTGTGATTGTATGATTGTGATTGTATGATTGTGATAGTATGATTGTGATTGTATGATTGCGATTGTATGATTGTGATTGTATGATTGTGATGTATGATTGTAATTGTATGATTATGATTGTATGATTGTGATTGTATGATTTTGATTGTATGATTGTATTTGGGAGATTGTATTTGGGAGATTGTATTTGGGAGATTGTAATTGTATGATTGCGATTGTATGACTGGGATTGTATGATTGCGATTGTATGAATTCGATTGTATGATTGTGGTTACATGATTGTGATTGTATGATTGTGATTGTATGATTGTGATTGTATGATTGTGATTGCATGATTGTGATTGTATGATTGTGATTGCATGATGTTGAATGTATGATTGTGATTGCATGATTGTGATTGTATGATTGTGATTGTATGATTGTGTTAGTATGATTGTGATTGTATGATTGTGATTGTATGATTGTGATTGTATGATTATGATTGTATGATTGTGATTGTATGATTGTATTTGGGAGATTGTATTTGGGAGATTGTAATTGTATGATTGCGATTGTATGATTGTGATTGTATGCTTGCGATTGTATGATTGCGATTGTATGATTGTGATTGTATGATTGTGATTGTATGATTGTGATTGTATGATTGTGATTGTATGATTGTGATTGTATGATTGTGATTGTATGATTGTGATTGTATGATTGTGATTGTATGATTGTGATTGCATGATTGTGATTGTATGATTGTGATTGCATGATTTTGAATGTATGATTGTGATTGTATGATTGTGATTGCATGATTGTGATTGTATGATTGTGATTGCATGATTTTGAATGTATGATTGTGATTGTATGATTGTGATTGTATGATTGTGATTGTATGATTATGATTGTATGATTGTGATTGCATGATTGTGATTGTATGATTGTGATTGCATGATGTTGAATGTATGATTGTGATTGTATGATTGTGATTGTATGATTGTATTTGGGAGATTGTATTTGGGAGATTGTATTTGGGAGATTGTAATTGTATGATTGCGATTGTATGATTGTGATTGTATGATTGCGATTGTATGATTGTGATTGTATGATTGTGATGTATGATTGTATTTGGGAGATTGTATTTGGGCGATTGTATTTGGGAGATTGTAATTGTATGATTGCGATTGTATGATTGTGATTGTATGATTGCGATTGTATGATTGTGATTGTATGATTGTGAAAGTATGATTGTGATTGTATGATTATGATTGTATGATTGTGATTGTATGATTGTGATTGTATGATTGTGATTGTATGATTGTATTTGGGAGATTGTATTTGGGATATTGTAATTGTATGATTGCGATTGTATGATTGTGTTTGTATGATTGTGATTGTATGATTGTGATTGTATGATTGTGATAGTATGATTGTGATTGTATGACTGTGATTGTATGACTGTGATTGTATGATTGTGATTGTATGATTGTGAAAGTATGATTGGGATTGTATGATTGTGATTGTATGATTGTGATGGTATGATTGTGATTGTATGATTGTGATTGTACGATTGTGATAGTATGATTGTGATTGTATGATTGTGATTGTATGATTGTGATTGTATGATTGTGATTGTATGATTGTGATTGTATGATTGTGATTGTATGATTGTGATTGTATGATTGTGATTGTATGATTGTGATTGTTTGATTGTATTTGGGAGATTGTATTTGGGCGATTGTATTTGGGAGATTGTAATTGTATGATTGCGATTGTATGATTGTGATTGTATGATTGCGATTGTATGATTGTGATTGTATGATTGTGAAAGTATGATTGTGATTGTATGATTATGATTGTATGATTGTGATTGTATGATTGTGATTGTATGATTGTGATTGTATGATTGTATTTGGGAGATTGTATTTGGGAGATTGTAATTGTATGATTGCGATTGTATGATTGTGATTGTATGATTGCGATTGTATGATTGTGATTGTATGATTGTGATGTATGATTGTAATTGTATGATTATGATTGTATGATTGTGATTGAATGGTTGAGATTGTATGATTGCGATTGTATGATTGTGATTGTATGATTGTGATGTATGATTCTATTTGTATGGTTATGATTGTATGATTGTGATTGTATGATTGAGATTGTATGATTGTGATTGTATGCTTGCGATTGTATGATTGTGATTGTATGATATTGATTGTATGATTGTGATTGTATGATTGTGATTGTATGATTATGATTGTATGATTGTGATTGTATGAGATGATTGTATGATTGTGAAAGTATGATTGTGATGGTATGATTGTGATTGTATGATTGTGATTGTATGGTTGTGATTGTATGAGTGTGTTTGTCTGATTGTGGTTGTGCGATTGTGATTGTGCGATTGTGATTGTACGATTGTTATTGAATGATTGTGATTGTATGATTCTGATTGTATGATTGTGATTGCATGATTGTGATTGTATGTTTGTGATTGCATGATTTTGAATGTATGATTGTGATTGTATGATTGTGATTGTATGATTGTGATTGTATGATTGTGATTGTATGATTGTGATTGTATGATTGTGATTGTATGATTGTGATTGTATGATTGTGATTGTATGATTGTGATTGTATGAGTGTGATTGTCTGATTGTGGTTGTGCGATTGTGATTGTACGATTGTGAATGTACGCTTGTGATTGTATGATTGTGATTGTATGAATATGATTGTATGATTGTGATTGCATGATTGTGATTGTATGATTGTGATTGTATGGTTGAGATTGTATGATTGTGATTGTATGCTTGCCTTTGTATGATTGTGATTGTATGATTGTGATTGTATGATTGTGATTGTATGATTGTGATTGTATGATTGTGATTGTATGATTGTGATAGTATGATAGTGATTGTATGATTGTGATTGTATGACTGTGATTGTATGATTGTGATTGTATGATTGCGATTGTATGATTGTGAAAGTATGATTGTGATGGTATGATTGTGATTGTATGATTGTGATTGTATGATTGCGATTGTATGATTGTGATTGTATGATTGTGATTGTATGATTGTGATTGTATGAGTGTGATTGTATGATTGTGACTGTATGATTGTGATTGAATGGTTGAGATTGTATGATTGCGATTGTATGATTGTGATTGTATGATTGTGATGTATGATTGTAATTGTATGATTATGATTGTATGATTGTGATTGTATGATTGAGATTGTATGATTGTGATTGTATGATTGCGATTGTATGATTGTGATTGTATGATTGTGATTGTATGATTGTGATTGTATGAGTGTGATTGTATGATTGTGATTGTATGATTGTGATTGTATGATTGTGAAAGTATGATTGTGATTGTATGATTGCGGTTGTATGATTGTGATTGTATGATTGTGATGTATGATTCTATTTGTATGATTATGATTGTATGATTGTGATTGTATGGTTGTGATTGTATGAGTGTGATTGTCTGATTGTGGTTGTGCGATTGTGATTGTGCGATTGTGATAGTACGATTGTTATTGAATGATTGTGATTGTATGATTCTGATTGTATGATTGTGATTGCATGATTGTGATTGTATGAATGTGATTGCATGATTTTGAATGTATGATTGTGATTGTATGATTGTGATTGTATGATTGTGATTGTATGATTGTGATTGTATGATTGTGATTGTATGATTGTGATTGTATGATTGTGATAGTATGATTGTATTTGGGAGATTGTATTTGGGAGATTGTAATTGTATGATTGCGATTGTATGATTGTGATTGTATGATTGCGATTGTATGATTGTGATTGTATGATTGTGATGTATGATTGTATTTGGGAGATTGTATTTGGGCGATTGTATTTGGGAGATTGTAATTGTATGATTGCGATTGTATGATTGTGATTGTATGATTGCGATTGTATGATTGTGATTGTATGATTGTGAAAGTATGATTGTGATTGTATGATTATGTTTGTATGATTGTGATTGTATGATTGTGATTGTATGATTGTGATTGTATGATTGTATTTGGGAGATTGTATTTGGGATATTGTAATTGTATGATTGCGATTGTATGATTGTGATTGTATGATTGTGATTGTATGATTGTGATTGTATGATTGTGATAGTATGATTGTGATTGTATGATTGTGATTGTATGACTGTGATTGTATGATTGTGATTGTATGATTGTGATAGTATGATTGTGAAAGTATGATTGGGATTGTATGATTGTGATTGTATGATTGTGATGGTATGATTGTGATTGTATGATTGTGATTGTACGATTGTGATAGTATGATTGTGATTGTATGATTGTGATTGTATGATTGTGATTGTATGATTGTGATTGTATGATTGTGATTGTATGATTGTGATTGTATGATTGTGATTGTATGATTGTGATTGTATGATTGTGATTGTATGATTGTGATTGTATGATTGTGATTGTATGATTGTGATTGTTTGATTGTATTTGGGAGATTGTATTTGGGCGATTGTATTTGGGAGATTGTAATTGTATGATTGCGATTGTATGATTGTGATTGTATGATTGCGATTGTATGATTGTGATTGTATGATTGTGAAAGTATGATTGTGATTGTATGATTATGATTGTATGATTGTGATTGTATGATTGTGATTGTATGATTGTATTTGGGAGATTGTATTTGGGCGATTGTATTTGGGAGATTGTAATTGTATGATTGCGATTGTATGATTGTGATTGTATGATTGCGATTGTATGATTGTGATTGTATGATTGTGAAAGTATGATTGTGATTGTATGATTATGATTGTATGATTGTGATTGTATGATTGTGATTGTATGATTGTGATTGTATGATTGTATTTGGGAGATTGTATTTGGGATATTGTAATTGTATGATTGCGATTGTATGATTGTGTTTGTATGATTGTGATTGTATGATTGTGATTGTATGATTGTGATAGTATGATTGTGATTGTATGACTGTGATTGTATGACTGTGATTGTATGATTGTGATTGTATGATTGTGAAAGTATGATTGGGATTGTATGATTGTGATTGTATGATTGTGATGGTATGATTGTGATTGTATGATTGTGATTGTACGATTGTGATAGTATGATTGTGATTGTATGATTGTGATTGTATGATTGTGATTGTATGATTGTGATTGTATGATTGTGATTGTATGATTGTGATTGTATGATTGTGATTGTATGATTGTGATTGTATGATTGTGATTGTTTGATTGTATTTGGGAGATTGTATTTGGGCGATTGTATTTGGGAGATTGTAATTGTATGATTGCGATTGTATGATTGTGATTGTATGATTGCGATTGTATGATTGTGATTGTATGATTGTGAAAGTATGATTGTGATTGTATGATTATGATTGTATGATTGTGATTGTATGATTGTGATTGTATGATTGTGATTGTATGATTGTATTTGGGAGATTGTATTTGGGAGATTGTAATTGTATGATTGCGATTGTATGATTGTGATTGTATGATTGCGATTGTATGATTGTGATTGTATGATTGTGATGTATGATTGTAATTGTATGATTATGATTGTATGATTGTGATTGAATGGTTGAGATTGTATGATTGCGATTGTATGATTGTGATTGTATGATTGTGATGTATGATTCTATTTGTATGGTTATGATTGTATGATTGTGATTGTATGATTGAGATTGTATGATTGTGATTGTATGCTTGCGATTGTATGATTGTGATTGTATGATATTGATTGTATGATTGTGATTGTATGATTGTGATTGTATGATTATGATTGTATGATTGTGATTGTATGAGATGATTGTATGATTGTGAAAGTATGATTGTGATGGTATGATTGTGATTGTATGATTGTGATTGTATGGTTGTGATTGTATGAGTGTGTTTGTCTGATTGTGGTTGTGCGATTGTGATTGTGCGATTGTGATTGTACGATTGTTATTGAATGATTGTGATTGTATGATTCTGATTGTATGATTGTGATTGCATGATTGTGATTGTATGTTTGTGATTGCATGATTTTGAATGTATGATTGTGATTGTATGATTGTGATTGTATGATTGTGATTGTATGATTGTGATTGTATGATTGTGATTGTATGATTGTGATTGTATGATTGTGATTGTATGATTGTGATTGTATGATTGTGATTGTATGAGTGTGATTGTCTGATTGTGGTTGTGCGATTGTGATTGTACGATTGTGAATGTACGCTTGTGATTGTATGATTGTGATTGTATGAATATGATTGTATGATTGTGATTGCATGATTGTGATTGTATGATTGTGATTGTATGGTTGAGATTGTATGATTGTGATTGTATGCTTGCCTTTGTATGATTGTGATTGTATGATTGTGATTGTATGATTGTGATTGTATGATTGTGATTGTATGATTGTGATTGTATGATTGTGATAGTATGATAGTGATTGTATGATTGTGATTGTATGACTGTGATTGTATGATTGTGATTGTATGATTGCGATTGTATGATTGTGAAAGTATGATTGTGATGGTATGATTGTGATTGTATGATTGTGATTGTATGATTGCGATTGTATGATTGTGATTGTATGATTGTGATTGTATGATTGTGATTGTATGAGTGTGATTGTATGATTGTGACTGTATGATTGTGATTGAATGGTTGAGATTGTATGATTGCGATTGTATGATTGTGATTGTATGATTGTGATGTATGATTGTAATTGTATGATTATGATTGTATGATTGTGATTGTATGATTGAGATTGTATGATTGTGATTGTATGATTGCGATTGTATGATTGTGATTGTATGATTGTGATTGTATGATTGTGATTGTATGAGTGTGATTGTATGATTGTGATTGTATGATTGTGATTGTATGATTGTGAAAGTATGATTGTGATTGTATGATTGCGATTGTATGATTGTGATTGTATGATTGTGATGTATGATTCTATTTGTATGATTATGATTGTATGATTGTGATTGTATGGTTGTGATTGTATGAGTGTGATTGTCTGATTGTGGTTGTGCGATTGTGATTGTGCGATTGTGATAGTACGATTGTTATTGAATGATTGTGATTGTATGATTCTGATTGTATGATTGTGATTGCATGATTGTGATTGTATGATTGTGATTGCATGATTTTGAATGTATGATTGTGATTGTATGATTGTGATTGTATGATTGTGATTGTATGATTGTGATTGTATGATTGTGATTGTATGATTGTGATTGTATGATTGTGATAGTATGATTGTATTTGGGAGATTGTATTTGGGAGATTGTAATTGTATGATTGCGATTGTATGATTGTGATTGTATGATTGCGATTGTATGATTGTGATTGTATGATTGTGATGTATGATTGTATTTGGGAGATTGTATTTGGGCGATTGTATTTGGGAGATTGTAATTGTATGATTGCGATTGTATGATTGTGATTGTATGATTGCGATTGTATGATTGTGATTGTATGATTGTGAAAGTATGATTGTGATTGTATGATTATGATTGTATGATTGTGATTGTATGATTGTGATTGTATGATTGTGATTGTATGATTGTATTTGGGAGATTGTATTTGGGATATTGTAATTGTATGATTGCGATTGTATGATTGTGATTGTATGATTGTGATTGTATGATTGTGATTGTATGATTGTGATAGTATGATTGTGATTGTATGATTGTGATTGTATGACTGTGATTGTATGATTGTGATTGTATGATTGTGATAGTATGATTGTGAAAGTATGATTGGGATTGTATGATTGTGATTGTATGATTGTGATGGTATGATTGTGATTGTATGATTGTGATTGTACGATTGTGATAGTATGATTGTGATTGTATGATTGTGATTGTATGATTGTGATTGTATGATTGTGATTGTATGATTGTGATTGTATGATTGTGATTGTATGATTGTGATTGTATGATTGTGATTGTATGATTGTGATTGTATGATTGTGATTGTATGATTGTGATTGTATGATTGTGATTGTTTGATTGTATTTGGGAGATTGTATTTGGGCGATTGTATTTGGGAGATTGTAATTGTATGATTGCGATTGTATGATTGTGATTGTATGATTGCGATTGTATGATTGTGATTGTATGATTGTGAAAGTATGATTGTGATTGTATGATTATGATTGTATGATTGTGATTGTATGATTGTGATTGTATGATTGTATTTGGGAGATTGTATTTGGGAGATTGTCATTGTATGATTGCGATTGTATGATTGTGATTGTATGATTGCGATTGTATGATTGTGATTGTATGATTGTGATGTATGATTGTAATTGTATGATTATGATTGTATGATTGTGATTGAATGGTTGAGATTGTATGATTGCGATTGTATGATTGTGATTGTATGATTGTGATGTATGATTCTATTTGTATGGTTATGATTGTGTGATTGTGATTGTATGATTGAGATTGTATGATTGTGATTGTATGCTTGCGATTGTATGATTGTGATTGTATGATATTGATTGTATGATTGTGATTGTATGATTGTGATTGTATGATTATGATTGTATGATTGTGATTGTATGAGTGTGATTGTATGATTGTGAAAGTATGATTGTGATGGTATGATTGTGATTGTATGATTGTGATTGTATGGTTGTGATTGTATGAGTGTGTTTGTCTGATTGTGGTTGTGCGATTGTGATTGTGCGATTGTGATTGTACGATTGTTATTGAATGATTGTGATTGTATGATTCTGATTGTATGATTGTGATTGCATGATTGTGATTGTATGTTTGTGATTGCATGATTTTGAATGTATGATTGTGATTGTATGATTGTGATTGTATGATTGTGATTGTATGATTGTGATTGTATGATTGTGATTGTATGATTGTGATTGTATGATTGTGATTGTATGATTGTGATTGTATGATTGTGATTTTATGAGTGTGATTGTCTGATTGTGGTTGTGCGATTGTGATTGTACGATTGTGAATGTACGATTGTGATTGTATGATTGTGATTGTATGAATATGATTGTATGATTGTGATTGCATGATTGTGATTGTATGATTGTGATTGTATGGTTGAGATTGTATGATTGTGATTGTATGCTTGCCTTTGTATGATTGTGATTGTATGATTGTGATTGTATGATTGTGATGGTATGATTGTGATTGTATGATTGTGATTGTATGATTGTGATTGTATGAGTGTTATTGTCTGATTGTGGTTGTGCGATTGTGATTATACGATTGTGATTGAACGATTGTAGTTGAATGATTGTGATTGTATGATTCTGATTGTATGATTGTGATTGCATGATTGTGATTGTATGATTGTGATTGCATGATTTTGAATGTATGATTGTTATTGAATGATTGTGATTGTATGATTCTGATTGTATGATTGTGATTGCATGATTGTGATTGTATGATTGTGATTGTATGATTGTGATGAATGATTGTAATTGTATGATTATGATTGTATGATTGTGATTGTATGATTGTGATTGTATGATTGCGATTGTATGATTGTGATTGTATGATTGTGATGTATGATTGTAATTGTATGATTGTGATTGTATGATTGTGATTGTATGATTGTGGTTTTATGATTGCGATTGTATGATTGTGATTGTGTGATTGTGATATATGATTGTAATTGTATGATTATGATTGTATGATTGTGATTGTATGATTGAGATTGTATGATAGTGATTGTATGATTGCGATTGTATGATTCTGATTGTATGATTGTGATTGTATGATTGTGATTGTATAAGTGTGATTGTATGATTGTGATTGTACGATTGTGATTGTATGATTGTGAAAGTATGATTGTGATTGTATGATTGCGATTGTATGATTGTGATTGTATGATTGTGATGTATGATTCTATTTGTATGATTATGATTGTATGATTGTGATTGTATGATTGAGATTGTATGATTGTGATTGTATGCTTGCGATTGTATGACTGTGATTGTATGATATTGATTGTATGATTGTGATTGTATGATTGTGATTGTATGATTATGATTGTATGATTGTGATTGTATGATTGTGATTGTATGATTGTGATTGTATGATTGTGATAGTATGATTGTGATTGTATGATTGTGATTGTATGACTGTGATTGTATGATTGTGATTGTATGATTGTGATTGTATGATTGTGATTGTATGATTGAGATTGTATGATTGTGATTGTATGCTTGCGATTGTATGATTGTGATTGTATGATATTGATTGTATGATTGTGATTGTATGATTGTGATTGTATGATTATGATTGTATGATTGTGATTGTATGATTGTGATTGTATGATTGTGATTGTATGATTGTGATTGTATGATTGTGATTGTATGATTGTGATTGTATGATTGTGATTGTATGATTGTGATTGTATGATTGTGATTGTATGATTGTGATTGTATGATTGTGATTGTATGATTGTGATAGTATGATTGTGATTGTATGATTGTGATTGTATGACTGTGATTGTATGATTGTGATTGTATGATTGTGATAGTATGATTGTGAAAGTATGATTGGGATTGTATGATTGTGATTGTATGATTGTGATTGTATGATTGTGATTGTATGATTGTGATTGTATGATTGTGATTGTACGATTGTGATAGTATGATTGTGATTGTATGATTGTGATTGTATGATTGTGATTGTATGATTGTGATTGTATGATTGTGATTGTATGATTGTGATTGTATGATTGTGATTGTATGATTGTGATTGTATGATTGTGATTGTATGATTGTGATTGTTTGATTGTATTTGGGAGATTGTATTTGGGCGATTGTATTTGGGAGATTGTAATTGTATGATTGCGATTGTATGATTGTGATTGTATGATTGCGATTGTATGATTGTGATTGTATGATTGTGAAAGTATGATTGTGATTGTATGATTATGATTGTATGATTGTGATTGTATGATTGTGATTGTATGATTGTGATTGTATGATTGTATTTGGGAGATTGTATTTGGGAGATTGTAATTGTATGATTGCGATTGTATGATTGTGATTGTATGATTGCGATTGTATGATTGTGATTGTATGATTGTGATGTATGATTGTAATTGTATGATTATGATTGTATGATTGTGATTGAATGGTTGAGATTGTATGATTGCGATTGTATGATTGTGATTGTATGATTGTGATGTATGATTCTATTTGTATGGTTATGATTGTATGATTGTGATTGTATGATTGAGATTGTATGATTGTGATTGTATGCTTGCGATTGTATGATTGTGATTGTATGATATTGATTGTATGATTGTGATTGTATGATTGTGATTGTATGATTATGATTGTATGATTGTGATTGTATGAGTGTGATTGTATGATTGTGAAAGTATGATTGTGATGGTATGATTGTGATTGTATGATTGTGATTGTATGGTTGTGATTGTATGAGTGTGTTTGTCTGATTGTGGTTGTGCGATTGTGATTGTGCGATTGTGATTGTACGATTGTTATTGAATGATTGTGATTGTATGATTCTGATTGTATGATTGTGATTGCATGATTGTGATTGTATGTTTGTGATTGCATGATTTTGAATGTATGATTGTGATTGTATGATTGTGATTGTATGATTGTGATTGTATGATTGTGATTGTATGATTGTGATTGTATGATTGTGATTGTATGATTGTGATTGTATGATTGTGATTGTATGATTGTGATTGTATGAGTGTGATTGTCTGATTGTGGTTGTGCGATTGTGATTGTACGATTGTGAATGTACGCTTGTGATTGTATGATTGTGATTGTATGAATATGATTGTATGATTGTGATTGCATGATTGTGATTGTATGATTGTGATTGTATGGTTGAGATTGTATGATTGTGATTGTATGCTTGCCTTTGTATGATTGTGATTGTATGATTGTGATTGTATGATTGTGATTGTATGATTGTGATTGTATGATTGTGATTGTATGATTGTGATAGTATGATAGTGATTGTATGATTGTGATTGTATGACTGTGATTGTATGATTGTGATTGTATGATTGCGATTGTATGATTGTGAAAGTATGATTGTGATGGTATGATTGTGATTGTATGATTGTGATTGTATGATTGCGATTGTATGATTGTGATTGTATGATTGTGATTGTATGATTGTGATTGTATGAGTGTGATTGTATGATTGTGACTGTATGATTGTGATTGAATGGTTGAGATTGTATGATTGCGATTGTATGATTGCGATTGTATGATTGTGATTGTATGATTGTGATGTATGATTGTAATTGTATGATTATGATTGTATGATTGTGATTGTATGATTGAGATTGTATGATTGTGATTGTATGATTGCGATTGTATGATTGTGATTGTATGATTGTGATTGTATGATTGTGATTGTATGAGTGTGATTGTATGATTGTGATTGTATGATTGTGATTGTATGATTGTGAAAGTATGATTGTGATTGTATGATTGCGATTGTATGATTGTGATTGTATGATTGTGATGTATGATTCTATTTGTATGATTATGATTGTATGATTGTGATTGTATGGTTGTGATTGTATGAGTGTGATTGTCTGATTGTGGTTGTGCGATTGTGATTGTGCGATTGTGATAGTACGATTGTTATTGAATGATTGTGATTGTATGATTCTGATTGTATGATTGTGATTGCATGATTGTGATTGTATGATTGTGATTGCATGATTTTGAATGTATGATTGTGATTGTATGATTGTGATTGTATGATTGTGATTGTATGATTGTGATTGTATGATTGTGATTGTATGATTGTGATTGTATGATTGTGATAGTATGATTGTGATTGTATGATTGTGATTGTATGATTGTGATTGTATGATTGTGATTGTATGATTGTGATTGTATGATTGTATTTGGGAGATTGTAATTGTATGATTGCGATTGTATGATTGTGATTGTATGATTGCGATTGTATGATTGTGATTGTATGATTGTGATGTATGATTGTAATTGTATAATTATGATTGTATGATTGTGAGTGTATGATTTTGATTGTATGATTGTATTTGGGAGATTGTATTTGGGAGATTGTATTTGGGAGATTGTAATTGTATGATTGCGATTGTATGACTGTGATTGTATGATTGCGATTGTATGAATTCGATTGTATGATTGTGATTACATGATTGTGATTGTATGATTGTGATTGTATGATTGTGATTGTATGATTGTGATTGCATGATTGTGATTGTATGATTGTGATTGCATGATGTTGAATGTATGATTGTGATTGCATGATTGTGATTGTATGATTGTGATTGTATGATTGTGTTAGTATGATTGTGATTGAATGATTGTGATTGTATGATTGTGATTGTATGATTATGATTGTATGATTGTGATTGTATGATTGTATTTGGGAGATTGTATTTGGGAGATTGTAATTGTATGATTGCGATTGTATGATTGCGATTGTATGCTTGCGATTGTATGATTGCGATTGTATGATTGTGATTGTATGATTGTGATTGTATGATTGTGATTGTATGATTGTGATTGTATGATTGTGATTGTATGATTGTGATTGTATGATTGTGATTGTATGATTGTGATTGTATGATTGTGATTGCATGATTGTGATTGTATGATTGTGATTGCATGATTTTGAATGTATGATTGTGATTGTATGATTGTGATTGCATGATTGTGATTGTATGATTGTGATTGCATGATTTTGAATGTATGATTGTGATTGTATGATTGTGATTGTATGATTGTGATTGTATGATTATGATTGTATGATTGTGATTGCATGATTGTGATTGTATGATTGTGATTGCATGTTGTTGAATGTATGATTGTGATTGTATGATTGTGATTGTATGATTGTATTTGGGAGATTGTATTTGGGAGATTGTATTTGGGAGATTGTAATTGTATGATTGCGATTGTATGATTGTGATTGTATGATTGCGATTGTATGATTGTGATTGTATGATTGTGATGTATGATTGTATTTGGGAGATTGTATTTGGGCGATTGTATTTGGGAGATTGTAATTGTATGATTGCGATTGTATGATTGTGATTGTATGATTGCGATTGTATGATTGTGATTGTATGATTGTGAAAGTATGATTGTGATTGTATGATTATGATTGTATGATTGTGATTGTATGATTGTGATTGTATGATTGTGATTGTATGATTGTATTTGGGAGATTGTATTTGGGATATTGTAATTGTATGATTGCGATTGTATGATTGTGATTGTATGATTGTGATTGTATGATTGTGATTGTATGATTGTGATAGTATGATTGTGATTGTATGATTGTGATTGTATGACTGTGATTGTATGATTGTGATTGTATGATTGTGATAGTATGATTGTGAAAGTATGATTGGGATTGTATGATTGTGATTGTATGATTGTGATGGTATGATTGTGATTGTATGATTGTGATTGTACGATTGTGATAGTACGATTGTGATTGTATGATTGTGATTGTATGATTGTGATTGTATGATTGTGATTGTATGATTGTGATTGTATGATTGTGATTGTATGATTGTGATTGTATGATTGTGATTGTATGATTGTGATTGTATGATTGTGATTGTATGATTGTGATTGTTTGATTGTATTTGGGAGATTGTATTTGGGCGATTGTATTTGGGAGATTGTAATTGTATGATTGCGATTGTATGATTGTGATTGTATGATTGCGATTGTATGATTGTGATTGTATGATTGTGAAAGTATGATTGTGATTGTATGATTATGATTGTATGATTGTGATTGTATGATTGTGATTGTATGATTGTGATTGTATGATTGTATTTGGGAGATTGTATTTGGGAGATTGTAATTGTATGATTGCGATTGTATGATTGTGATTGTATGATTGCGATTGTATGATTGTGATTGTATGATTGTGATGTATGATTGTAATTGTATGATTATGATTGTATGATTGTGATTGAATGGTTGAGATTGTATGATTGCGATTGTATGATTGTGATTGTATGATTGTGATGTATGATTCTATTTGTATGGTTATGATTGTATGATTGTGATTGTATGATTGAGATTGTATGATTGTGATTGTATGCTTGCGATTGTATGATTGTGATTGTATGATATTGATTGTATGATTGTGATTGTATGATTGTGATTGTATGATTATGATTGTATGATTGTGATTGTATGAGTGTGATTGTATGATGGTGAAAGTATGATTGTGATGGTATGATTGTGATTGTATGATTGTGATTGTATGGTTGTGATTGTATGAGTGTGTTTGTCTGATTGTGGTTGTGCGATTGTGATTGTGCGATTGTGATTGTACGATTGTTATTGAATGATTGTGATTGTATGATTCTGATTGTATGATTGTGATTGCATGATTGTGATTGTATGTTTGTGATTGCATGATTTTGAATGTATGATTGTGATTGTATGATTGTGATTGTATGATTGTGATTGTATGATTGTGATTGTATGATTGTGATTGTATGATTGTGATTGTATGATTGTGATTGTATGATTGTGATTGTATGATTGTGATTTTATGAGTGTGATTGTCTGATTGTGGTTGTGCGATTGTGATTGTACGATTGTGAATGTACGATTGTGATTGTATGATTGTGATTGTATGAATATGATTGTATGATTGTGATTGCATGATTTTGAATGTATGATTGTGATTGTATGATTGTGATTGTATGATTGTGATTGTATGATTGTGATTGTATGATTGTGATTGTATGGTTGTGATTGTATGATTGTGATTGTATGATTGTGATTGTATGATTGTGATTGTATGATTGTGATGTATGATTCTATTTGTATGGTTATGATTGTATGATTGTGATTGTACGATTGTTATTGAATGATTGTGATTGTATGATTCTGATTGTATGATTGTGATTGCATGATTGTGATTGTATGTTTGTGATTGCATGATTTTGAATGTATGATTGTGATTGTATGATTGTGATTGTATGATTGTGATTGTATGATTGTGATTGTATGATTGTGATTGTATGATTGTGATTGTATGATTGTGATTGTATGATTGTGATTGTATGATTGTGATTGTATGATTGTGATGTATGATTCTATTTGTATGGTTATGATTGTATGATTGTGATTGTACGATTGTTATTGAATGATTGTGATTGTATGATTCTGATTGTATGATTGTGATTGCATGATTGTGATTGTATGTTTGTGATTGCATGATTTTGAATGTATGATTGTGATTGTATGATTGTGATTGTATGATTGTGATTGTATGATTGTGATTGTATGATTGTGATTGTATGGTTGAGATTGTATGATTGTGATTGTATGCTTGCCTTTGTATGATTGTGATTGTATGATTGTGATTGTATGATTGTGATTGTATGATTGTGATTGTATGATTGTGATTGTATGATTGTGATTGTATGATTGTGATAGTATGATAGTGATTGTATGATTGTGATTGTATGACTGTGATTGTATGATTGTGATTGTATGATTGCGATTGTATGATTGTGAAAGTATGATTGTGATGGTATGATTGTGATTGTATGATTGTGATTGCATGATTGTGATTGTATGATTGTGATTGTATGATTGTGATGAATGATTGTAATTGTATGATTATGATTGTATGATTGTGATTGTATGATTGTGATTGTATGATTGCGATTGTATGATTGTGATTGTATGATTGTGATGTATGATTGTAATTGTATGATTGTGATTGTATGATTGTGATTGTATGATTGTGATTGCATGATTGTGATTGTATGTTTGTGATTGCATGATTTTGAATGTATGATTGTGATTGTATGATTGTGATTGTATGATTGTGATTGTATGATTGTGATTGTATGATTGTGATTGTATGATTGTGATTGTATGATTGTGATTGTATGATTGTGATTGTATGATTGTGATTGTATGAGTGTGATTGTCTGATTGTGGTTGTGCGATTGTGATTGTACGATTGTGAATGTACGCTTGTGATTGTATGATTGTGATTGTATGAATATGATTGTATGATTGTGATTGCATGATTGTGATTGTATGATTGTGATTGTATGGTTGAGATTGTATGATTGTGATTGTATGCTTGCCTTTGTATGATTGTGATTGTATGATTGTGATTGTATGATTGTGATTGTATGATTGTGATTGTATGATTGTGATTGTATGATTGTGATAGTATGATAGTGATTGTATGATTGTGATTGTATGACTGTGATTGTATGATTGTGATTGTATGATTGCGATTGTATGATTGTGAAAGTATGATTGTGATGGTATGATTGTGATTGTATGATTGTGATTGTATGATTGCGATTGTATGATTGTGATTGTATGATTGTGATTGTATGATTGTGATTGTATGAGTGTGATTGTATGATTGTGACTGTATGATTGTGATTGAATGGTTGAGATTGTATGATTGCGAATGTATGATTGTGATTGTATGATTGTGATGTATGATTGTAATTGTATGATTATGATTGTATGATTGTGATTGTATGATTGAGATTGTATGATTGTGATTGTATGATTGCGATTGTATGATTGTGATTGTATGATTGTGATTGTATGATTGTGATTGTATGAGTGTGATTGTATGATTGTGATTGTATGATTGTGATTGTATGATTGTGAAAGTATGATTGTGATTGTATGATTGCGATTGTATGATTGTGATTGTATGATTGTGATGTATGATTCTATTTGTATGATTATGATTGTATGATTGTGATTGTATGGTTGTGATTGTATGAGTGTGATTGTCTGATTGTGGTTGTGCGATTGTGATTGTGCGATTGTGATAGTACGATTGTTATTGAATGATTGTGATTGTATGATTCTGATTGTATGATTGTGATTGCATGATTGTGATTGTATGATTGTGATTGCATGATTTTGAATGTATGATTGTGATTGTATGATTGTGATTGTATGATTGTGATTGTATGATTGTGATTGTATGATTGTGATTGTATGATTGTGATTGTATGATTGTGATAGTATGATTGTGATTGTATGATTGTGATTGTATGATTGTGATTGTATGATTGTGATTGTATGATTGTGATTGTATGATTGTATTTGGGAGATTGTAATTGTATGATTGCGATTGTATGATTGTGATTGTATGATTGCGATTGTATGATTGTGATTGTATGATTGTGATGTATGATTGTAATTGTATAATTATGATTGTATGATTGTGAGTGTATGATTTTGATTGTATGATTGTATTTGGGAGATTGTATTTGGGAGATTGTATTTGGGAGATTGTAATTGTATGATTGCGATTGTATGACTGTGATTGTATGATTGCGATTGTATGAATTCGATTGTATGATTGTGATTACATGATTGTGAATTTATGATTGTGATTGTATGATTGTGATTGTATGATTGTGATTGCATGATTGTGATTGTATGATTGTGATTGCATGATGTTGAATGTATGATTGTGATTGCATGATTGTGATTGTATGATTGTGATTGTATGATTGTGTTAGTATGATTGTGATTGAATGATTGTGATTGTATGATTGTGATTGTATGATTATGATTGTATGATTGTGATTGTATGATTGTATTTGGGAGATTGTATTTGGGAGATTGTAATTGTATGATTGCGATTGTATGATTGCGATTGTATGCTTGCGATTGTATGATTGCGATTGTATGATTGTGATTGTATGATTGTGATTGTATGATTGTGATTGTATGATTGTGATTGTATGATTGTGATTGTATGATTGTGATTGTATGATTGTGATTGTATGATTGTGATTGCATGATTGTGATTGTATGATTGTGATTGCATGATTTTGAATGTATGATTGTGATTGTATGATTGTGATTGCATGATTGTGATTGTATGATTGTGATTGCATGATTTTGAATGTATGATTGTGATTGTATGATTGTGATTGTATGATTGTGATTGTATGATTATGATTGTATGATTGTGATTGCATGATTGTGATTGTATGATTGTGATTGCATGATGTTGAATGTATGATTGTGATTGTATGATTGTGATTGTATGATTGTATTTGGGAGATTGTATTTGGGAGATTGTATTTGGGAGATTGTAATTGTATGATTGCGATTGTATGATTGTGATTGTATGATTGCGATTGTATGATTGTGAATGTATGATTGTGATTGCATGATTGTGATTGTATGATTGTGATTGTATGATTGTGTTAGTATGATTGTGATTGAATGATTGTGATTGTATGATTGTGATTGTATGATTATGATTGTATGATTGTGATTGTATGATTGTATTTGGGAGATTGTATTTGGGAGATTGTAATTGTATGATTGCGATTGTATGATTGCGATTGTATGCTTGCGATTGTATGATTGTGATTGTATGATTGTGATAGTATGATTGTGATTGTATGATTGTGATTGTATGACTGTGATTGTATGATTGTGATTGTATGATTGTGATAGTATGATTGTGAAAGTATGATTGGGATTGTATGATTGTGATTGTATGATTGTGATGGTATGATTGTGATTGTATGATTGTGATTGTACGATTGTGATAGTACGATTGTGATTGTATGATTGTGATTGTATGATTGTGATTGTATGATTGTGATTGTATGATTGTGATTGTATGATTGTGATTGTATGATTGTGATTGTATGATTGTGATTGTATGATTGTGATTGTATGATTGTGATTGTATGATTGTGATTGTTTGATTGTATTTGGGAGATTGTATTTGGGCGATTGTATTTGGGAGATTGTAATTGTATGATTGCGATTGTATGATTGTGATTGTATGATTGCGATTGTATGATTGTGATTGTATGATTGTGAAAGTATGATTGTGATTGTATGATTATGATTGTATGATTGTGATTGTATGATTGTGATTGTATGATTGTGATTGTATGATTGTATTTGGGAGATTGTATTTGGGAGATTGTAATTGTATGATTGCGATTGTATGATTGTGATTGTATGATTGCGATTGTATGATTGTGATTGTATGATTGTGATGTATGATTGTAATTGTATGATTATGATTGTATGATTGTGATTGAATGGTTGAGATTGTATGATTGCGATTGTATGATTGTGATTGTATGATTGTGATGTATGATTCTATTTGTATGGTTATGATTGTATGATTGTGATTGTATGATTGAGATTGTATGATTGTGATTGTATGCTTGCGATTGTATGATTGTGATTGTATGATATTGATTGTATGATTGTGATTGTATGATTGTGATTGTATGATTATGATTGCATGATTGTGATTGTATGAGTGTGATTGTATGATTGTGAAAGTATGATTGTGATGGTATGATTGTGATTGTATGATTGTGATTGTATGGTTGTGATTGTATGAGTGTGTTTGTCTGATTGTGGTTGTGCGATTGTGATTGTGCGATTGTGATTGTACGATTGTTATTGAATGATTGTGATTGTATGATTCTGATTGTATGATTGTGATTGCATGATTGTGATTGTATGTTTGTGATTGCATGATTTTGAATGTATGATTGTGATTGTATGATTGTGATTGTATGATTGTGATTGTATGATTGTGATTGTATGATTGTGATTGTATGATTGTGATTGTATGATTGTGATTGTATGATTGTGATTGTATGATTGTGATTGTATGATTGTGATTGTATGATTGTGATTTTATGAGTGTGATTGTCTGATTGTGGTTGTGCGATTGTGATTGTACGATTGTGAATGTACGATTGTGATTGTATGATTGTGATTGTATGAATATGATTGTATGATTGTGATTGCATGATTGTGATTGTATGATTGTGATTGTATGGTTGAGATTGTATGATTGTGATTGTATGCTTGCCTTTGTATGATTGTGATTGTATGATTGTGATTGTATGATTGTGATTGTATGATTGTGATTGTATGATTGTGATTGTATGATTGTGATTGTATGATTGTGATAGTATGATAGTGATTGTATGATTGTGATTGTATGACTGTGATTGTATGATTGTGATTGTATGATTGCGATTGTATGATTGTGAAAGTATGATTGTGATGGTATGATTGTGATTGTATGATTGTGATTGTATGATTGTGATTGTATGAGTGTTATTGTCTGATTGTGGTTGTGCGATTGTGATTATACGATTGTGATTGAACGATTGTAGTTGAATGATTGTGATTGTATGATTCTGATTGTATGATTGTGATTGCATGATTGTGATTGTATGATTGTGATTGCATGATTTTGAATGTATGATTGTTATTGAATGATTGTGATTGTATGATTCTGATTGTATGATTGTGATTGCATGATTGTGATTGTATGATTGTGATTGTATGATTGTGATGAATGATTGTAATTGTATGATTATGATTGTATGATTGTGATTGTATGATTGTGATTGTATGATTGCGATTGTATGATTGTGATTGTATGATTGTGATGTATGATTGTAATTGTATGATTGTGATTGTATGATTGTGATTGTATGATTGTGGTTGTATGATTGCGATTGTATGATTGTGATTGTGTGATTGTGATGTATGATTGTAATTGTATGATTATGATTGTATGATTGTGATTGTATGATTGAGATTGTATGATAGTGATTGTATGATTGCGATTGTATGATTGTGATTGTATGATTGTGATTGTATGATTGTGATTGTATGAGTGTGATTGTATGATTGTGATTGTACGATTGTGATTGTATGATTGTGAAAGTATGATTGTGATTGTATGATTGCGATTGTATGATTGTGATTGTATGATTGTGATGTATGATTCTATTTGCATGATTATGATTGTATGATTGTGATTGTATGATTGAGATTGTATGATTGTGATTGTATGCTTGCGATTGTATGACTGTGATTGTATGATATTGATTGTATGATTGTGATTGTATGATTGTGATTGTATGATTATGATTGTATGATTGTGATTGTATGATTGTGATTGTATGATTGTGATTGTATGATTGTGATAGTATGATTGTGATTGTATGATTGTGATTGTATGACTGTGATTGTATGATTGTGATTGTATGATTGTGATTGTATGATTGTGATTGTATGATTGAGATTGTATGATTGTGATTGTATGCTTGCGATTGTATGATTGTGATTGTATGATATTGATTGTATGATTGTGATTGTATGATTGTGATTGTATGATTATGATTGTATGATTGTGATTGTATGATTGTGATTGTATGATTGTGATTGTATGATTGTGATAGTATGATTGTGATTGTATGATTGTGATTGTATGATTGTGATTGCATGATTGTGATTGTATGATTGTGATTGCAGGATGTTGAATGTATGATTGTGATTGTATGATTGTGATTGTATGATTGTATTTGGGAGATTGTATTTGGGAGATTGTATTTGGGAGATTGTAATTGTATGATTGCGATTGTATGATTGTGATTGTATGATTGCGATTGTATGATTGTGATTGTATGATTGTGATGTATGATTGTATTTGGGAGATTGTATTTGGGCGATTGTATTTGGGAGATTGTAATTGTATGATTGCGATTGTATGATTGTGATTGTATGATTGCGATTGTATGATTGTGATTGTATGATTGTGAAAGTATGATTGTGATTGTATGATTATGATTGTATGATTGTGATTGTATGATTGTGATTGTATGATTGTGATTGTATGATTGTATTTGGGAGATTGTATTTGGGATATTGTAATTGTATGATTGCGATTGTATGATTGTGATTGTATGATTGTGATTGTATGATTGTGATTGTATGATTGTGATAGTATGATTGTGATTGTATGATTGTGATTGTATGACTGTGATTGTATGATTGTGATTGTATGATTGTGATAGTATGATTGTGAAAGTATGATTGGGATTGTATGATTGTGATTGTATGATTGTGATTGTATGATTGTGATTGTATGATTGTGATTGTACGATTGTGATAGTATGATTGTGATTGTATGATTGTGATTGTATGATTGTGATTGTATGATTGTGATTGTATGATTGTGATTGTATGATTGTGATTGTATGATTGTGATTGTATGATTGTGATTGTTTGATTGTATTTGGGAGATTGTATTTGGGCGATTGTATTTGGGAGATTGTAATTGTATGATTGCGATTGTATGATTGTGATTGTATGATTGCGATTGTATGATTGTGATTGTATGATTGTGAAAGTATGATTGTGATTGTATGATTATGATTGTATGATTGTGATTGTATGATTGTGATTGTATGATTGTGATTGTATGATTGTATTTGGGAGATTGTATTTGGGAGATTGTAATTGTATGATTGCGATTGTATGATTGTGATTGTATGATTGCGATTGTATGATTGTGATTGTATGATTGTGATGTATGGTTGTAATTGTATGATTATGATTGTATGATTGTGATTGAATGGTTGAGATTGTATGATTGCGATTGTATGATTGTGATTGTATGATTGTGATGTATGATTCTATTTGTATGGTTATGATTGTATGATTGTGATTGTATGATTGAGATTGTATGATTGTGATTGTATGCTTGCGATTGTATGATTGTGATTGTATGATATTGATTGTATGATTGTGATTGTATGATTGTGATGTATGATTCTATTTGTATGGTTATGATTGTATGATTGTGATTGTATGATTGAGATTGTATGATTGTGATTGTATGCTTGCGATTGTATGATTGTGATTGTATGATATTGATTGTATGATTGTGATTGTATGATTGTGATTGTATGATTATGATTGTATGATTGTGATTGTATGAGTGTGATTGTATGATTGTGAAAGTATGATTGTGATGGTATGATTGTGATTGTATGATTGTGATTGTATGGTTGTGATTGTATGAGTGTGTTTGTCTGATTGTGGTTGTGCGATTGTGATTGTGCGATTGTGATTGTGCGATTGTTATTGAATGATTGTGATTGTATGATTCTGATTGTATGATTGTGATTGCATGATTGTGATTGTATGTTTGTGATTGCATGATTTTGAATGTATGATTGTGATTGTATGATTGTGATTGTATGATTGTGATTGTATGATTGTGATTGTATGATTGTGATTGTATGATTGTGATTGTATGATTGTGATTGTATGATTGTGATTGTATGAGTGTGATTGTCTGATTGTGGTTGTGCGATTGTGATTGTACGATTGTGAATGTACGCTTGTGATTGTATGATTGTGATTGTATGAATATGATTGTATGATTGTGATTGCATGATTGTGATTGTATGATTGTGATTGTATGGTTGAGATTGTATGATTGTGATTGTATGCTTGCCTTTGTATGATTGTGATTGTATGATTGTGATTGTATGATTGTGATTGTATGATTGTGATTGTATGATTGTGATTGTATGATTGTGATAGTATGATAGTGATTGTATGATTGTGATTGTATGACTGTGATTGTATGATTGTGATTGTATGATTGCGATTGTATGATTGTGAAAGTATGATTGTGATGGTATGATTGTGATTGTATGATTGTGATTGTATGATTGCGATTGTATGATTGTGATTGTATGATTGTGATTGTATGATTGTGATTGTATGAGTGTGATTGTATGATTGTGACTGTATGATTGTGATTGAATGGTTGAGATTGTATGATTGCGATTGTATGATTGTGATTGTATGATTGTGATGTATGATTGTAATTGTATGATTATGATTGTATGATTGTGATTGTATGATTGAGATTGTATGATTGTGATTGTATGATTGCGATTGTATGATTGTGATTGTATGATTGTGATTGTATGATTGTGACTGTATGAGTGTGATTGTATGATTGTGATTGTATGATTGTGATTGTATGATTGTGAAAGTATGATTGTGATTGTATGATTGCGATTGTATGATTGTGATTGTATGATTGTGATGTATGATTCTATTTGTATGATTATGATTGTATGATTGTGATTGTATGGTTGTGATTGTATGAGTGTGATTGTCTGATTGTGGTTGTGCGATTGTGATTGTGCGATTGTGATAGTACGATTGTTATTGAATGATTGTGATTGTATGATTGCGATTGTATGATTGTGATTGTATGATTGCGATTGTATGATTGTGATTGTATGATTGTGAAAGTATGATTGTGATTGTATGATTATGATTGTATGATTGTGATTGTATGATTGTGATTGTATGATTGTATTTGGGAGATTGTATTTGGGAGATTGTAATTGTATGATTGCGATTGTATGATTGTGATTGTATGATTGCGATTGTATGATTGTGATTGTATGATTGTGATGTATGATTGTAATTGTATGATTATGATTGTATGATTGTGATTGAATGGTTGAGATTGTATGATTGCGATTGTATGATTGTGATTGTATGATTGTGATGTATGATTCTATTTGTATGGTTATGATTGTATGATTGTGATTGTATGATTGAGATTGTATGATTGTGATTGTATGCTTGCGATTGTATGATTGTGATTGTATGATATTGATTGTATGATTGTGATTGTATGATTGTGATGTATGATTCTATTTGTATGGTTATGATTGTATGATTGTGATTGTATGATTGAGATTGTATGATTGTGATTGTATGCTTGCGATTGTATGATTGTGATTGTATGATATTGATTGTATGATTGTGATTGTATGATTGTGATTGTATGATTATGATTGTATGATTGTGATTGTATGAGTGTGATTGTATGATTGTGAAAGTATGATTGTGATGGTATGATTGTGATTGTATGATTGTGATTGTATGGTTGTGATTGTATGAGTGTGTTTGTCTGATTGTGGTTGTGCGATTGTGATTGTGCGATTGTGATTGTGCGATTGTTATTGAATGATTGTGATTGTATGATTCTGATTGTATGATTGTGATTGCATGATTGTGATTGTATGTTTGTGATTGCATGATTTTGAATGTATGATTGTGATTGTATGATTGTGATTGTATGATTGTGATTGTATGATTGTGATTGTATGATTGTGATTGTATGATTGTGATTGTATGATTGTGATTGTATGATTGTGATTGTATGAGTGTGATTGTCTGATTGTGGTTGTGCGATTGTGATTGTACGATTGTGAATGTACGCTTGTGATTGTATGATTGTGATTGTATGAATATGATTGTATGATTGTGATTGCATGATTGTGATTGTATGATTGTGATTGTATGGTTGAGATTGTATGATTGTGATTGTATGCTTGCCTTTGTATGATTGTGATTGTATGATTGTGATTGTATGATTGTGATTGTATGATTGTGATTGTATGATTGTGATTGTATGATTGTGATAGTATGATAGTGATTGTATGATTGTGATTGTATGACTGTGATTGTATGATTGTGATTGTATGATTGCGATTGTATGATTGTGAAAGTATGATTGTGATGGTATGATTGTGATTGTATGATTGTGATTGTATGATTGCGATTGTATGATTGTGATTGTATGATTGTGATTGTATGATTGTGATTGTATGAGTGTGATTGTATGATTGTGACTGTATGATTGTGATTGAATGGTTGAGATTGTATGATTGCGATTGTATGATTGTGATTGTATGATTGTGATGTATGATTGTAATTGTATGATTCTGATTGTATGATTGTGATTGTATGATTGAGATTGTATGATTGTGATTGTATGATTGCGATTGTATGATTGTGATTGTATGATTGTGATTGTATGATTGTGACTGTATGAGTGTGATTGTATGATTGTGATTGTATGATTGTGATTGTATGATTGTGAAAGTATGATTGTGATTGTATGATTGCGATTGTATGATTGTGATTGTATGATTGTGATGTATGATTCTATTTGTATGATTATGATTGTATGATTGTGATTGTATGGTTGTGATTGTATGAGTGTGATTGTCTGATTGTGGTTGTGCGATTGTGATTGTGCGATTGTGATAGTACGATTGTTATTGAATGATTGTGATTGTATGATTGCGATTGTATGATTGTGATTGTATGATTGCGATTGTATGATTGTGATTGTATGATTGTGAAAGTATGATTGTGATTGTATGATTATGATTGTATGATTGTGATTGTATGATTGTGATTGTATGATTGTGATTGTATGATTGTATTTGGGAGATTGTATTTGGGAGATTGTAATTGTATGATTGCGATTGTATGATTGTGATTGTATGATTGCGATTGTATGATTGTGATTGTATGATTGTGATGTATGATTGTAATTGTATGATTATGATTGTATGATTGTGATTGAATGGTTGAGATTGTATGATTGCGATTGTATGATTGTGATTGTATGATTGTGATGTATGATTCTATTTGTATGGTTATGATTGTATGATTGTGATTGTATGATTGAGATTGTATGATTGTGATTGTATGCTTGCGATTGTATGATTGTGATTGTATGATATTGATTGTATGATTGTGATTGTATGATTGTGATTGTATGATTATGATTGTATGATTGTGATTGTATGAGTGTGATTGTATGATTGTGAAAGTATGATTGTGATGGTATGATTGTGATTGTATGATTGTGATTGTATGGTTGTGATTGTATGAGTGTGTTTGTCTGATTGTGGTTGTGCGATTGTGATTGTGCGATTGTGATTGTACGATTGTTATTGAATGATTGTGATTGTATGATTCTGATTGTATGATTGTGATTGCATGATTGTGATTGTATGTTTGTGATTGCATGATTTTGAATGTATGATTGTGATTGTATGATTGTGATTGTATGATTGTGATTGTATGATTGTGATTGTATGATTGTGATTGTATGATTGTGATTGTATGATTGTGATTGTATGATTGTGATTGTATGAGTGTGATTGTCTGATTGTGGTTGTGCGATTGTGATTGTACGATTGTGAATGTACGCTTGTGATTGTATGATTGTGATTGTATGAATATGATTGTATGATTGTGATTGCATGATTGTGATTGTATGATTGTGATTGTATGGTTGAGATTGTATGATTGTGATTGTATGCTTGCCTTTGTATGATTGTGATTGTATGATTGTGATTGTATGATTGTGATTGTATGATTGTGATTGTATGATTGTGATTGTATGATTGTGATAGTATGATAGTGATTGTATGATTGTGATTGTATGACTGTGATTGTATGATTGTGATTGTATGATTGCGATTGTATGATTGTGAAAGTATGATTGTGATGGTATGATTGTGATTGTATGATTGTGATTGTATGATTGCGATTGTATGATTGTGATTGTATGATTGTGATTGTATGATTGTGATTGTATGAGTGTGATTGTATGATTGTGACTGTATGATTGTGATTGAATGGTTGAGATTGTATGATTGCGATTGTATGATTGTGATTGTATGATTGTGATGTATGATTGTAATTGTATGATTATGATTGTATGATTGTGATTGTATGATTGAGATTGTATGATTGTGATTGTATGATTGCGATTGTATGATTGTGATTGTATGATTGTGATTGTATGATTGTGACTGTATGAGTGTGATTGTATGATTGTGATTGTATGATTGTGATTGTATGATTGTGAAAGTATGATTGTGATTGTATGATTGCGATTGTATGATTGTGATTGTATGATTGTGATGTATGATTCTATTTGTATGATTATGATTGTATGATTGTGATTGTATGGTTGTGATTGTATGAGTGTGATTGTCTGATTGTGGTTGTGCGATTGTGATTGTGCGATTGTGATAGTACGATTGTTATTGAATGATTGTGATTGTATGATTCTGATTGTATGATTGTGATTGCATGATTGTGATTGTATGATTGTGATTGCATGATTTTGAATGTATGATTGTGATTGTATGATTGTGATTGTATGATTGTGATTGTATGATTGTGATTGTATGATTGTGATTGTATGATTGTGATTGTATGATTGTGATTGTATGATTGTGATTGTATGATTGTGATAGTATGATTGTGATTGTATGATTGTGATTGTATGATTGTGATTGTATGATTGTGATTGTATGATTGTGATTGTATGATTGTATTTGGGAGATTGTAATTGTATGATTGCGATTGTATGATTGTGATTGTATGATTGCGATTGTATGATTGTGATTGTATGATTGTGATGTATGATTGTAATTGTATAATTATGATTGTATGATTGTGAGTGTATGATTTTGATTGTATGATTGTATTTGGGAGATTGTATTTGGGAGATTGTATTTGGGAGATTGTAATTGTATGATTGCGATTGTATGACTGTGATTGTATGATTGCGATTGTATGAATTCGATTGTATGATTGTGATTACATGATTGTGATTGTATGATTGTGATTGTATGATTGTGATTGTATGATTGTGATTGCATGATTGTGATTGTATGATTGTGATTGCATGATGTTGAATGTATGATTGTGATTGCATGATTGTGATTGTATGATTGTGATTGTATGATTGTGTTAGTATGATTGTGATTGAATGATTGTGATTGTATGATTGTGATTGTATGATTATGATTGTATGATTGTGATTGTATGATTGTATTTGGGAGATTGTATTTGGGAGATTGTAATTGTATGATTGCGATTGTATGATTGCGATTGTATGCTTGCGATTGTATGATTGCGATTGTATGATTGTGATTGTATGATTGTGATTGTATGATTGTGATTGTATGATTGTGATTGTATGATTGTGATTGTATGATTGTGATTGTATGATTGTGATTGCATGATTGTGATTGTATGATTGTGATTGCATGATGTTGAATGTATGATTGTGATTGTATGATTGTGATTGTATGATTGTATTTGGGAGATTGTATTTGGGAGATTGTAATTGTATGATTGCGATTGTATGATTGTGATTGTATGATTGCGATTGTATGATTGTGATTGTATGATTGTGATGTATGATTGTATTTGGGAGATTGTATTTGGGCGATTGTATTTGGGAGATTGTAATTGTATGATTGCGATTGTATGATTGTGATTGTATGATTGCGATTGTATGATTGTGATTGTATGATTGTGAAAGTATGATTGTGATTGTATGATTATGATTGTATGATTGTGATTGTATGATTGTGATTGTATGATTGTGATTGTATGATTGTATTTGGGAGATTGTATTTGGGATATTGTAATTGTATGATTGCGATTGTATGATTGTGATTGTATGATTGTGATTGTATGATTGTGATTGTATGATTGTGATTGTATGATTGTGATAGTATGATTGTGATTGTATGATAGTGATTGTATGACTGTGATTGTATGATTGTGATTGTATGATTGTGATAGTATGATTGTGAAAGTATGATTGGGATTGTATGATTGTGATTGTATGATTGTGATGGTATGATTGTGATTGTATGATTGTGATTGTACGATTGTGATAGTATGATTGTGATTGTATGATTGTGATTGTATGATTGTGATTGTATGATTGTGATTGTATGATTGTGATTGTATGATTGTGATTGTATGATTGTGATTGTATGATTGTGATTGTATGATTGTGATTGTATGATTGTGATTGTATGATTGTGATTGTTTGATTGTATTTGGGAGATTGTATTTGGGCGATTGTATTTGGGAGATTGTAATTGTATGATTGCGATTGTATGATTGTGCTTGTATGATTGCGATTGTATGATTGTGATTGTATGATTGTGAAAGTATGATTGTGATTGTATGATTATGATTGTATGATTGTGATTGTATGATTGTGATTGTATGATTGTGATTGTATGATTGTATTTGGGAGATTGTATTTGGGAGATTGTAATTGTATGATTGCGATTGTATGATTGTGATTGTATGATTGCGATTGTATGATTGTGATTGTATGATTGTGATGTATGATTGTAATTGTATTATTATGATTGTATGATTGTGATTGAATGGTTGAGATTGTATGATTGCGATTGTATGATTGTGATTGTATGATTGTGATGTATGATTCTATTTGTATGGTTATGATTGTATGATTGTGATTGTATGATTGAGATTGTATGATTGTGATTGTATGCTTGCGATTGTATGATTGTGATTGTATGATATTGATTGTATGATTGTGATTGTATGATTGTGATTGTATGATTATGATTGTATGATTGTGATTGTATGAGTGTGATTGTATGATTGTGAAAGTATGATTGTGATGGTATGATTGTGATTGTATGATTGTGATTGTATGGTTGTGATTGTATGAGTGTGTTTGTCTGATTGTGGTTGTGCGATTGTGATTGTGCGATTGTGATTGTACGATTGTTATTGAATGATTGTGATTGTATGATTCTGATTGTATGATTGTGATTGCATGATTGTGATTGTATGTTTGTGATTGCATGATTTTGAATGTATGATTGTGATTGTATGATTGTGATTGTATGATTGTGATTGTATGATTGTGATTGTATGATTGTGATTGTATGATTGTGATTGTATGATTGTGATTGTATGATTGTGATTGTATGATTGTGATTGTATGATTGTGATTTTATGAGTGTGATTGTCTGATTGTGGTTGTGCGATTGTGATTGTACGATTGTGAATGTACGATTGTGATTGTATGATTGTGATTGTATGAATATGATTGTATGATTGTGATTGCATGATTGTGATTGTATGATTGTGATTGTATGGTTGAGATTGTATGATTGTGATTGTATGCTTGCCTTTGTATGATTGTGATTGTATGATTGTGATTGTATGATTGTGATTGTATGATTGTGATTGTATGATTGTGATTGTATGATTGTGATAGTATGATAGTGATTGTATGATTGTGATTGTATGACTGTGATTGTATGATTGTGATTGTATGATTGCGATTGTATGATTGTGAAAGTATGATTGTGATGGTATGATTGTGATTGTATGATTGTGATTGTATGATTGTGATTGTATGAGTGTTATTGTCTGATTGTGGTTGTGCGATTGTGATTATACGATTGTGATTGAACGATTGTAGTTGAATGATTGTGATTGTATGATTCTGATTGTATGATTGTGATTGCATGATTGTGATTGTATGATTGTGATTGCATGATTTTGAATGTATGATTGTTATTGAATGATTGTGATTGTATGATTCTGATTGTATGATTGTGATTGCATGATTGTGATTGTATGATTGTGATTGTATGATTGTGATGAATGATTGTAATTGTATGATTATGATTGTATGATTGTGATTGTATGATTGTGATTGTATGATTGCGATTGTATGATTGTGATTGTATGATTGTGATTGTATGATTGTGATTGTATGATTGTGGTTGTATGATTGCGATTGTATGATTGTGATTGTGTGATTGTGATGTATGATTGTAATTGTATGATTATGATTGTATGATTGTGATTGTATGATTGAGATTGTATGATAGTGATTGTATGATTGCGATTGTATGATTGTGATTGTATGATTGTGATTGTATGATTGTGATTGTATGAGTGTGATTGTATGATTGTGATTGTACGATTGTGATTGTATGATTGTGAAAGTATGATTGTGATTGTATGATTGCGATTGTATGATTGTGATTGTATGATTGTGATGTATGATTCTATTTGTATGATTATGATTGTATGATTGTGATTGTATGATTGAGATTGTATGATTGTGATTGTATGCTTGCGATTGTATGACTGTGATTGTATGATATTGATTGTATGATTGTGATTGTATTATTGTGATTGTATGATTATGATTGTATGATTGTGATTGTATGATTGTGATTGTATGATTGTGATTGTATGATTGTGATAGTATGATTGTGATTGTATGATTGTGATTGTATGACTGTGATTGTATGATTGTGATTGTATGATTGTGATTGTATGATTGTGATTGTATGATTGAGATTGTATGATTGTGATTGTATGCTTGCGATTGTATGATTGTGATTGTATGATATTGATTGTATGATTGTGATTGTATGATTGTGATTGTATGATTATGATTGTATGATTGTGATTGTATGATTGTGATTGTATGATTGTGATTGTATGATTGTGATAGTATGATTGTGATTGTATGATTGTGATTGTATGACTGTGATTGTATGATTGTGATTGTATGATTGTGATTGTATGGTTGTGATTGTATGATTGTGAAAGTATGATTGTGATGGTATGATTGTGATTGTATGATTGTGATTGTATGGCTGTGATTGTATGAGTGTGATTGTCTGATTGTGGTTGTGCGATTGTGATTGTGCGATTGTGATTGTACGATTGTTATTGAATGATTGTGATTGTATGATTCTGATTGTATGATTGTGATTGCATGATTGTGATTGTATGATTGTGATTGCATGATTTTGAATGTATGATTGTGCTTGTATGATTGTGATTGTATGATTGTGATTACATGATTGTGATTGTATGATTGTGATTGTATGATTGTGATTGTATGATTGTGATTGTATGATTAAGATAGTATGATTGTGATTGTATGATTGTGATTGTATGATTGTGATTGTATGATTGTGATTGTATGATTGTGATTGTATGATTGTGATTGTATGATTGTATTTGGGAGATTGTATTTGGGAGATTGTATTTGGGAGATTGTAATTGTATGATGGCGATTGTATGATTGTGATTGTATGATTGCGATTGTATGATTGTGATTGTATGATTGTGATGTATGATTGTAATTGTATGATTATGATTGTATGATTGTGATTGTATGATTGAGATTGTATGATAGTGATTGTATGATTGCGATTGTATGATTGTGATTGCATGATTGTGATTGTATGATTGTGATTGTATGATTGTGATTGTATGATTGTGATTGTATGATTGTGATTGTATGATTGTGATTGTATGATTGTATTTGGGAGATTGTATTTGGGAGATTGTATTCGGGAGATTGTATTTGGGAGATTGTAATTGTATGATTGCGATTGTATGATTGTGAATGTATGATTGCGATTGTATGCTTGCGATTGTATGATTGCGATTGTATGATTGTGATTGTATGATTGTGATTGTATGATTGTGATTGTATGATTGTGATTGTATGATTGTGATTGTATGATTGTGATTGTATGATTGTGATTGTATGATTGTGATTGTATGATTGTGATTGCATGATTGTGATTGTATGATTGTGATTGCATGATTTTGAATGTATGATTGTGATTGTATGATTGTGATTGCATGACTGTGATTGTATGATTGTGATTGCATGATTTTGAATGTATGATTGTGATTGTATGATTGTGATTGTATGATTGTGATTGTATGATTATGATTGTATGATTGTGATTGCATGATTGTGATTGTATGATTGTGATTGTATGATTGTATTTGGGAGATTGTATTTGGGAGATTGTATTTGGGAGATTGTAATTGTATGATTGCGATTGTATGATTGTGATTGTATGATTGCGATTGTATGATTGTGATTGTATGATTGTGATGTATGATTGTATTTGGGAGATTGTATTTGGGCGATTGTATTTGGGAGATTGTAATTGTATGATTGCGATTGTATGATTGTGATTGTATGATTGCGATTATATGATTGTGATTGTATGATTGTGAAAGTATGATTGTGATTGTATGATTATGATTGTATGATTGTGATTGTATGATTGTGATTGTATGATTGTGATTGTATGATTGTATTTGGGAGATTGTATTTGGGATATTGTAATTGTATGATTGCGATTGTATGATTGTGATTGTATGATTGTGATTGTATGATTGTGATTGTATGATTGTGATAGTATGATTGTGATTGTATGATTGTGATTGTATGACTGTGATTGTATGATTGTGATTGTATGATTGTGATAGTATGATTGTGAAAGTATGATTGGGATTGTATGATTGTGATTGTATGATTGTGATTGTATGATTGTGATTGTATGATTGTGATTGTATGATTGTGATTGTACGATTGTGATAGTATGATTGTGATTGTATGATTGTGATTGTATGATTGTGATTGTATGATTGTGATTGTATGATTGTGATTGTATGATTGTGATTGTATGATTGTGATTGTTTGATTGTATTTGGGCGATTGTATTTGGGCGATTGTATTTGGGAGATTGTAATTGTATGATTGCGATTGTATGATTGTGATTGTATGATTGCGATTGTATGATTGTGATTGTATGATTGTGAAAGTATGATTGTGATTGTATGATTGCGATTGTATGATTGTGATTGTATGATTGTGATTGTATGATTGTGATTGTATGAGTGTGATTGTATGATTGTGATTGTATGATTGTGATTGTATGATTGTGAAAGTATGATTGTGATTGTATGATTGCGATTGTATGATTGTGATTGTATGATTGTGATGTATGATTCTATTTGTATGATTATGATTGTATGATTGTGATTGTATGATTGAGATTGTATGATTGTGATTGTATGCTTGCGATTGTATGATTGTGATTGTATGATATTGATTGTATGATTGTGATTGTATGATTGTGATTGTATGATTATGATTGTATGATTGTGATTGTATGATTGTGATTGTATGATTGTGATTGTATGATTGTGATAGTATGATTGTGATTGTATGATTGTGATTGTATGACTGTGATTGTATGATTGTGATTGTATGATTGTGATTGTATGATTGTGATTGTATGATTGTATTTGGGAGATTGTATTTGGGATATTGTAATTGTATGATTGCGATTGTATGATTGTGATTGTATGATTGTGATTGTATGATTGTGATTGTATGATTGTGATAGTATGATTGTGATTGTATGATTGTGATTGTATGACTGTGATTGTATGATTGTGATTGTATGATTGTGATAGTATGATTGTGAAAGTATGATTGGGATTGTATGATTGTGATTGTATGATTGTGATTGTATGATTGTGATTGTATGATTGTGATTGTATGATTGTGATTGTATGATTGTGATTGTATGATTGTGATTTTATGAGTGTGATTGTCTGATTGTGGTTGTGCGATTGTGATTGTACGATTGTGAATGTACGATTGTGATTGTATGATTGTGATTGTATGAATATGATTGTATGATTGTGATTGCATGATTGTGATTGTATGATTGTGATTGTATGGTTGAGATTGTATGATTGTGATTGTATGCTTGCCTTTGTATGATTGTGATTGTATGATTGTGATTGTATGATTGTGATTGTATGATTGTGATTGTATGATTGTGATTGTATGATTGTGATAGTATGATAGTGATTGTATGATTGTGATTGTATGACTGTGGTTGTATGATTGTGATTGTATGATTGCGATTGTATGACTGTGAAAGTATGATTGTGATGGTATGATTGTGATTGTATGATTGTGATTGTATGATTGTGATTGTATGAGTGTTATTGTCTGATTGTGGTTGTGCGATTGTGATTATACGATTGTGATTGAACGATTGTAGTTGAATGATTGTGATTGTATGATTCTGATTGTATGATTGTGATTGCATGATTGTGATTGTATGATTGTGATTGCATGATTTTGAATGTATGATTGTTATTGAATGATTGTGATTGTATGATTCTGATTGTATGATTGTGATTGCATGATTGTGATTGTATGATTGTGATTGTATGATTGTGATGAATGATTGTAATTGTATGATTATGATTGTATGATTGTGATTGTATGATTGTGATTGTATGATTGCGATTGTATGATTGTGATTGTATGATTGTGATTGTATGATTGTGATTGTATGATTGTGGTTGTATGATTGCGATTGTATGATTGTGATTGTGTGATTGTGATGTATGATTGTAATTGTATGATTATGATTGTATGATTGTGATTGTATGATTGAGATTGTATGATAGTGATTGTATGATTGCGATTGTATGATTGTGATTGTATGATTGTGATTGTATGATTGTGATTGTATGAGTGTGATTGTATGATTGTGATTGTACGATTGTGATTGTATGATTGTGAAAGTATGATTGTGATTGTATGATTGCGATTGTATGATTGTGATTGTATGATTGTGATGTATGATTCTATTTGTATGATTATGATTGTATGATTGTGATTGTATGATTGAGATTGTATGATTGTGATTGTATGCTTGCGATTGTATGACTGTGATTGTATGATATTGATTGTATGATTGTGATTGTATTATTGTGATTGTATGATTATGATTGTATGATTGTGATTGTATGATTGTGATTGTATGATTGTGATTGTATGATTGTGATAGTATGATTGTGATTGTATGATTGTGATTGTATGACTGTGATTGTATGATTGTGATTGTATGATTGTGATTGTATGATTGTGATTGTATGATTGAGATTGTATGATTGTGATTGTATGCTTGCGATTGTATGATTGTGATTGTATGATATTGATTGTATGATTGTGATTGTATGATTGTGATTGTATGATTATGATTGTATGATTGTGATTGTATGATTGTGATTGTATGATTGTGATTGTATGATTGTGATAGTATGATTGTGATTGTATGATTGTGATTGTATGACTGTGATTGTATGATTGTGATTGTATGATTGTGATTGTATGATTGTGATTGTATGATTGTGAAAGTATGATTGTGATGGTATGATTGTGATTGTATGATTGTGATTGTATGGTTGTGATTGTATGAGTGTGATTGTCTGATTGTGGTTGTGCGATTGTGATTGTGCGATTGTGATTGTACGATTGTTATTGAATGATTGTGATTGTATGATTCTGATTGTATGATTGTGATTGCATGATTGTGATTGTATGATTGTATTTGGGAGATTGTATTTGGGAGATTGTATTTGGGAGATTGTATTTGGGAGATTGTAATTGTATGATTGCGATTGTATGATTGTGAATGTATGATTGCGATTGTATGATTGTGATTGTATGATTGTGATGTATGATTGTAATTGTATGATTATGATTGTATGATTGTGATTGTATGATTGTGATTGTATGATTGTATTTGGGAGATTGTATTTGGGAGATTGTATTTGGGAGATTGTAATTGTATGATGGCGATTGTATGATTGTGATTGTATGATTGCGATTGTATGATTGTGATTGTATGATTGTGATGTATGATTGTAATTGTATGATTATGATTGTATGATTGTGATTGTATGATTGAGATTGTATGATAGTGATTGTATGATTGCGATTGTATGATTGTGATTGCATGATTGTGATTGTATGATTGTGATTGTATGATTGTGATTGTATGATTGTGATTGTATGATTGTGATTGTATGATTGTGATTGTATGATTGTATTTGGGAGATTGTATTTGGGAGATTGTATTTGGGAGATTGTATTTGGGAGATTGTAATTGTATGATTGCGATTGTATGATTGTGAATGTATGATTGCGATTGTATGCTTGCGATTGTATGATTGCGATTGTATGATTGTGATTGTATGATTGTGATTGTATGATTGTGATTGTATGATTGTGATTGTATGATTGTGATTGTATGATTGTGATTGTATGATTGTGATTGTATGATTGTGATTGTATGATTGTGATTGCATGATTGTGATTGTATGATTGTGATTGCATGATTTTGAATGTATGATTGTGATTGTATGATTGTGATTGCATGACTGTGATTGTATGATTGTGATTGCATGATTTTGAATGTATGATTGTGATTGTATGATTGTGATTGTATGATTGTGATTGTATGATTATGATTGTATGATTTTGATTGCATGATTGTGATTGTATGATTGTGATTGTATGATTGTATTTGGGAGATTGTATTTGGGAGATTGTATTTGGGAGATTGTATTTGGGAGATTGTAATTGTATGATTGCGATTGTATGATTGTGATTGTATGATTGCGATTGTATGATTGTGATTGTATGATTGTGATGTATGATTGTATTTGGGAGATTGTATTTGGGCGATTGTATTTGGGAGATTGTAATTGTATGATTGCGATTGTATGATTGTGATTGTATGATTGCGATTATATGATTGTGATTGTATGATTGTGAAAGTATGATTGTGATTGTATGATTATGATTGTATGATTGTGATTGTATGATTGTGATTGTATGATTGTGATTGTATGATTGTATTTGGGAGATTGTATTTGGGATATTGTAATTGTATGATTGCGATTGTATGATTGTGATTGTATGATTGTGATTGTATGATTGTGATTGTATGATTGTGATAGTATGATTGTGATTGTATGATTGTGATTGTATGACTGTGATTGTATGATTGTGATTGTATGATTGTGATAGTATGATTGTGAAAGTATGATTGGGATTGTATGATTGTGATTGTATGATTGTGATTGTATGATTGTGATTGTACGATTGTGATAGTATGATTGTGATTGTATGATTGTGATTGTATGATTGTGATTGTATGATTGTGATTGTATGATTGTGATTGTATGATTGTGATTGTATGATTGTGATTGTTTGATTGTATTTGGGCGATTGTATTTGGGCGATTGTATTTGGGAGATTGTAATTGTATGATTGCGATTGTATGATTGTGATTGTATGATTGCGATTGTATGATTGTGATTGTATGATTGTGAAAGTATGATTGTGATTGTATGATTGCGATTGTATGATTGTGATTGTATGATTGTGATTGTATGATTGTGATTGTATGAGTGTGATTGTATGATTGTGATTGTATGATTGTGATTGTATGATTGTGAAAGTATGATTGTGATTGTATGATTGCGATTGTATGATTGTGATTGTATGATTGTGATGTATGATTCTATTTGTATGATTATGATTGTATGATTGTGATTGTATGATTGAGATTGTATGATTGTGATTGTATGCTTGCGATTGTATGATTGTGATTGTATGATATTGATTGTATGATTGTGATTGTATGATTGTGATTGTATGATTTTGATTGTATGATTGTGATTGTATGATTGTGATTGTATGATTGTGATTGTATGATTGTGATAGTATGATTGTGATTGTATGATTGTGATTGTATGACTGTGATTGTATGATTGTGATTGTATGATTGTGATTGTATGATTGTGATGGTATGATTGTGATTGTATGATTGTGATTGTATGGTTGTGATTGTATGAGTGTGATTGTCTGATTGTGGTTGTGCGATTGTGATTGTGCGATTGTGATTGTACGATTGTTATTGAATGATTGTGATTGTATGATTCTGATTGTATGATTGTGATTGCATGATTGTGATTGTATGTTTGTGATTGCATGATTTTGAATGTATGATTGTGATTGTATGATTGTGATTGTATGATTGTGATTGTATGATTGTGATTGTATGATTGTGATTGTATGATTGTGATTGTATGATTGTGATTGTATGAGTGTGATTGTCTGATTGTGGTTGTGCGATTGTGATTGTACGATTGTGAATGTACGATTGTGATTGTATGATTGTGATTGTATGAATATGATTGTATGATTGTGATTGCATGATTGTGATTGTATGATTGTGATTGTATGGTTGAGATTGTATGATTGTGATTGTATGCTTGCCTTTGTATGATTGTGATTGTATGATTGTGATTGTATGATTGTGATTGTATGATTGTGATTGTATGATTGTGATAGTATGATAGTGATTGTATGATTGTGATTGTATGACTGTGATTGTATGATTGTGATTGTATGATTGCGATTGTATGATTGTGAAAGTATGATTGTGATGATATGATTGTGATTGTATGATTGTGATTGTATGATTGTGATTGTATGAGTGTTATTGTCTGATTGTGGTTGTGCGATTGTGATTATACGATTGTGATTGAACGATTGTAGTTGAATGATTGTGATTGTATGATTCTGATTGTATGATTGTGATTGCATGATTGTGATTGTATGATTGTGATTGCATGATTTTGAATGTATGATTGTTATTGAATGATTGTGATTGTATGATTCTGATTGTATGATTGTGATTGCATGATTGTGATTGTATGATTGTGATTGTATGATTGTGATGAATGATTGTAATTGTATGATTATGATTGTATGATTGTGATTGTATGATTGTGATTGTATGATTGCGATTGTATGATTGTGATTGTATGATTGTGATGTATGATTGTAATTGCATGATTGTGATTGTATGATTGTGATTGTATGATTGTGATTGTATGATTGCGATTGTATGATTGTGATTGTATGATTGTGATGTATGATTGTAATTGTATGATTATGATTGTATGATTGTGATTGCATGATTGTGATTGTATGATTGTGATTGTATGGTTGAGATTGTATGATTGTGATTGTATGCTTGCCTTTGTATGATTGTGATTGTATGATTGTGATTGTATGATTGTGATTGTATGATTGTGAATGTATGATTGTGATTGTATGATTGAGATTGTATGATTGTGATTGTATGATTGTGATAGTATGATAGTGATTGTATGATTGTGATTGTATGACTGTGATTGTATGATTGTGATTGTATGATTGCGATTGTATGATTGTGAAAGTATGATTGTGATGGTATGATTGTGATTGTATGATTGTGATTGTATGATTGTGATTGTATGAGTGTTATTGTCTGATTGTGGTTGTGCGATTGTGATTATACGATTGTGATTGAACGATTGTAGTTGAATGATTGTGATTGTATGATTCTGATTGTATGATTGTGATTGCATGATTGTGATTGTATGATTGTGATTGCATGATTTTGAATGTATGATTGTTATTGAATGATTGTGATTGTATGATTCTGATTGTATGATTGTGATTGCATGATTGTGATTGTATGATTGTGATTGTATGATTGTGATGAATGATTGTAATTGTATGATTATGATTGTATGATTGTGATTGTATGATTGTGATTGTATGATTGCGATTGTATGATTGTGATTGTATGATTGTGATGTATGATTGTAATTGTATGATTGTGATTGTATGATTGTGATTGTATGATTGTGATTGTATGATTGCGATTGTATGATTGTGATTGTATGATTGTGATGTATGATTGTAATTGTATGATTATGATTGTATGATTGTGATTGTATGATTGAGATTGTATGATAGTGATTGTATGATTGCGATTGTATGATTGTGATTGTATGATTGTGATTGTATGATTGTGATTGTATGAGTGTGATTGTATGATTGTGATTGTACGATTGTGATTGTATGATTGTGAAAGTATGATTGTGATTGTATGATTGTGATTGTACGATTGTGATTGTATGATTGTGCAAGTATGATTGTGATTGTATGATTGCGATTGTATGATTGTGATTGTATGATTGTGATGTATGATTCTATTTGTATGATTATGATTGTATGATTGTGATTGTATGATTGAGATTGTATGATTGTGATTGTATGCTTGCGATTGTATGACTGTGATTGTATGATATTGATTGTATGATTGTGATTGTATGATTGTGATTGTATGATTATGATTGTATGATTGTGATTGTATGATTGTGATTGTATGATTGTGATTGTATGATTGTGATAGTATGATTGTGATTGTATGATTGTGATTGTATGACTGTGATTGTATGATTGTGATTGTATGCTTGTGATTGTATGATTGTGATTGTATGATTGAGATTGTATGATTGTGATTGTATGCTTGCGATTGTATGATTGTGATTGTATGATATTGATTGTCTGATTGTGGTTGTGCGATTGTGATTGTGCGATTGTGATTGTACAATTGTTATTGAATGATTGTGATTGTATGATTCTGATTGTATGATTGTGATTGCATGATTGTGATTGTATGATTGTGATTGCATGATTTTGAATGTATGATTGTGCTTGTATGATTGTGATTGTATGATTGTGATTGCATGATTGTGATTGTATGATTGTGATTGTATGTTTGTGATTGTATGATTGTGATTGTATGATTGTGATAGTATGATTGTGATTGTATGATTGTGATTGTATGATTGTGATTGTATGATTGTGATTGTATGATTGTATTTGGGAGATTGTATTTGGGAGATTGTATTTGGGAGATTGTATTTGGGAGATTGTAATTGTATGATTGCGATTGTATGATTGTGAATGTATGATTGCGATTGTATGATTGTGATTGTATGATTGTGATGTATGATTGTAATTGTATGATTATGATTGTATGATTGTGATTGTATGATTGTGATTGTATGATTGTATTTGGGAGATTGTATTTGGGAGATTGTATTTGGGAGATTGTAATTGTATGATGGCGATTGTATGATTGTGATTGTATGATATTGATTGTATGATTGTGATTGTATGATTGTGATAGTATGATTGTGAAAGTATGATTGTGATTGTATGATTGTGATTGTACGATTGTGATTGTACGATTGTGATAGTATGATTGTGATTGTATGATTGTGATTGTATGATTGTGATTGTATGATTGTGATTGTATGATTGTGATTGTATGATTGTGATTGTATGAGTGTGACTGTCTGATTGTGGTTGTGCGATTGTGATTGTACGATTGTGAATGTACGATTGTGATTGTATGATTGTGATTGTATGAATATGATTGTATGATTGTGATTGCATGATTGTGATTGTATGATTGTGATTGTATGGTTGAGATTGTATGATTGTGATTGTATGCTTGCCTTTGTATGATTGTGATTGTATGATTGTGATTGTATGATTGTGATTGTATGATTGTGATTGTATGATTGTGATAGTATGATTGTGATTGTATGATTGTGATTGTATGACTGTGATTGTATGATTGTGATTGTATGATTGTGATTGTATGATTGTGAAAGTATGATTGTGATGGTATGATTGTGATTGTATGATTGTGATTGCATGATTGTGATTGTATGAGTGTGACTGTCTGATTGTGGTTGTGCGATTGTGATTGTACGATTGTGATTGTACGATTGTTATTGAATGATTGTGATTGTATGATTCTGATTGTATGATTGTGATTGCATGATTGTGATTGTATGATTGTGATTGCATGATTTTGAATGTATGATTGTTATTGAATGATTGTGATTGTATGATTCTGATTGTATGATTGTGATTGCATGATTGTGATTGTATGATTGTGATTGTATGATTGTGAAAGTATGATTGTGATGGTATGATTGTGATTGTATGATTGTGATTGCATGATTGTGATTGTATGAGTGTGATTGTCTGATTGTGGTTGTGCGATTGTGATTGTACGATTGTGATTGTACGATTGTTATTGAATGATTGTGATTGTATGATTCTGATTGTATGATTGTGATTGCATGATTGTGATTGTATGATTGTGATTGCATGATTTTGAATGTATGATTGTTATTGAATGATTGTGATTGTATGATTCTGATTGTATGATTGTGATTGCATGATTGTGATTGTATGATTGTGATTGTATGATTGTGATGTATGATTGTAATTGTACGATTATGATTGTATGATTGTGATTGTATGATTGTGATTGTATGATTGCGATTGTATGATTGTGATTGTACGATTGTGATGTATGATTGTAATTGTATGATTATGATTCTATGATTGTGATTGTATGATTGAGAATGTATGATCGTGATTGTATGATCGCGATTGTATGATTGTGATTGTATGATTGTGAAAGTATGATTGTGATTGTATGATTGCGATTGTATGATTGTGATTGTATGATTGTGATGTATGATTCTATTTGTATGATTATGATTGTATGATTGTGATTGTATGATTGAGATTGTATGATTGTGATTGTATGCTTGCGATTGTATAACTGTGATTGTATGATATTGATTGTATGATTGTGATTGTATGATTGTGATTGTATGATTATGATTGTATGATTGTGATTGTATGATTGTGATTGTATGATTGTGATTGTATGATTGTGATAGTATGATTGTGATTGTATGATTGTGATTGTATGACTGTGATTGTATGATTGTGATTGTATGATTGTGATTGTATGATTGTGATTGTATGATTGAGATTGTATGATTGTGATTGTATGCTTGCGATTGTATGATTGTGATTGTATGATATTGATTGTATGATTGTGATTGTATGATTGTGATTGTATGATTATGATTGTATGATTGTGATTGTATGATTGTGATTGTATGATTGTGATTGTATGATTGTGATTGTATGATTGTGATAGTATGATTGTGATTGTATGATTGTGATTGTATGACTGTGATTGTATGATTGTGATTGTATGATTGTGATTGTATGATTGTGATTGTATGATTGTGAAAGTATGATTGTGATGGTATGATTGTGATTGTATGATTGTGATTGTATGGTTGTGATTGTATGAGTGTGATTGTCTGATTGTGGTTGTGCGATTGTGATTGTGCGATTGTGATTGTACGATTGTTATTGAATGATTGTGATTGTATGATTCTGATTGTATGATTCTGATTGCATGATTGTGATTGTATGATTGTGATTGCATGATTTTGAATGTATGATTGTGCTTGTATGATTGTGATTGTATGATTGTGATTGCATGATTGTGATTGTATGATTGTGATTGTATGATTGTGATTGTATGATTGTGATTGTATGATTGTGATAGTATGATTGTGATTGTATGATTGTGATTGTATGATTGTGATTGTATGATTGTGATTGTATGATTGTGATTGTATGATTGTATTTGGGAGATTGTATTTGGGAGATTGTATTTGGGAGATTGTATTTGGGAGATTGTAATTGTATGATTGCGATTGTATGATTGTGAATGTATGATTGCGATTGTATGATTGTGATTGTATGATTGTGATGTATGATTGTAATTGTATGATTATGATTGTATGATTGTGATTGTATGATTGTGATTGTATGATTGTATTTGGGAGATTGTATTTGGGAGATTGTATTTGGGAGATTGTAATTGTATGATGGCGATTGTATGATTGTGATTGTATGATTGCGATTGTATGATTGTGATTGTATGATTGTGATGTATGATTGTAATTGTATGATTATGATTGTATGATTGTGATTGTATGATTGAGATTGTATGATTGAGGTTGTATGATTGTGATTGTATGAGTGTGATTGTATGATTGTGTTTGTATGATTGTGATTGTATGATTGTGATAGTATGATTGTGATTGTATGATTGTGATTGTATGACTGTGATTGTATGATTGGGATTGTATGATTGTGATAGTATGATTGTGAAAGTATGATTGTGATTGTATGATTGTGATTGTATGATTGTGATTGTATGATTGTGATTGTATGATTGTGATTGTATGAGTGTGACTGTCTGATTGTCGTTGTGCGATTGTGATTGTACGATTGTGAATGTACGATTGTGATTGTATGATTGTGATTGTATGAATATGATTGTATGATTGTGATTGCATGATTGTGATTGTATGATTGTGATTGTATGGTTGAGATTGTATGATTGTGATTGTATGCTTGCCTTTGTATGATTGTGATTGTATGATTGTGATTGTATGATTGTGATTGTATGATTGTGATTGTATGATTGTGATAGTATGATTGTGATTGTATGATTGTGATTGTATGACTGTGATTGTATGATTGTGATTGTATGATTGTGAAAGTATGATTGTGATGGTATGATTGTGATTGTATGATTGTGATTGCATGATTGTGATTGTATGAGTGTGATTGTCTGATTGTGGTTGTGCGATTGTGATTGTACGATTGTGATTGTACGATTGTTATTGAACGATTGTGATTGTATGATTCTGATTGTATGATTGTGATTGCATGATTGTGATTGTATGATTGTGATTGCATGATTTTGAATGTATGATTGTTATTGAATGATTGTGATTGTATGATTCTGATTGTATGATTGTGATTGCATGATTGTGATTGTATGATTGTGATTGTATGATTGTGATGTATGATTGTAATTGTATGATTATGATTGTATGATTGTGATTGTATGATTGCGATTGTATGATTGTGATTGTATGATTGTGATGTATGATTGTAATTGTATGATTATGATTCTATGATTGTGATTGTATGATTGAGAATGTATGATCGTGATTGTATGATTGCGATTGTATGATTGTGATTGTATGATTGTGATTGTAAGATTGTGATTGTATGAGTGTGATTGTATGATTGTGATTGTATTCTTGTGATTGTATGATTCTGATTGTATGATTGTGATTGCGTGATTGTGATTGTATGATTGTGATTGCATGATTTTGAATGTATGATTGTGATTGTATGATTGTGATTGTATGATTGTGATTGTATGATTGTGATTGTATGATTGTGATTGTATGATTGTGATTGTATGATTGTGATTGTATGATTGTGATTGTATGATTGTGATTGTATGATTGTGATTGTATGATTGTGATAGTATGATTGTGATTGTATGATTGTGATTGTATGATTGTGATTGTATGATTGTGATTGTATGATTGTGATTGTATGATTGTGATTGTATGATTGTGATTGTATGATTGTATTTGGGAGATTGTATTTGGGAGATTGTAATTGTATGATTGCGATTGTATGATTGTGATTGTATGATTGCGATTGTATGATTGTGATTGTATGATTGTGATGTATGATTGTAATTGTATGATTATGATTGTATGATTGTGATTGTATGATTTTGATTGTATGATTGTATTTGGGAGATTGTATTTGGGAGATTGTAATTGTATGATTGCGATTGTATGATTGTGATTGTATGACTGCGATTGTATGATTGTGATTGTATGATTGTGATGTATGATTGTAATTGTATGATTATGATTGTATGATTGTGATTGTATGATTGAGATTGTATGATTGTGATTGTATGCTTGCGATTGTATGATTGTGATTGTATGATTGTGATTCTTTGATTGTCATTCTTTGATTGTGATTGTATGATTGTGATTGTATGATTGTGATTGTATGATTGTGATGTATGATTGTAATTGTATGATTATGATTGTATGATTGTGATTGTATGATTATGATTGTATGATTGTGATTGTATGATTGCGATTGTATGATTGTGATTGTATGATTATGATTGTATGATTGTGATTGTATGATTGTGATTGTATGATTGTGATTGTCTGATTGTGCTCGTGCGACTGTGATTGTACGATTGTGATTGTACGATTGTGACTGTATGATTGTGATTGTATGATTATGATTGTATGATTGTGATTGCATGATTGTGATTGTATGATTGTGATTGCATGGTTTTGAATGTATGATTGTGATTGCATGATTGTGATTGTATGATTGTGATTGTATGATTGTGATTGTATGATTGTGATAGTATGATTGTGATTGTATGATTGTGATTGTATGATTGTGATTGCATGATTGTGATTGTATGATTGTGATTGTATGATTGTGATTGTATGATTGTGATTGTATGATTGTATTTGGGAGATTGTATTTGGGAGATTGTAATTGTATGATTGCGATTGTATGATTGTGATTGTATGATTGCGATTGTATGATTGTGATTGTATGATTGCGATTGTATGATTGTGATTGTATGATTGTGATGTATGATTGTAATTGTATGATTATGATTGTATGATTGTGATTGTATGATTTTGATTGTATGATTGTATTTGGGAGATTGTATTTGGGAGATTGTAATTGTATGATTGCGATTGTATGATTGTGATTGTATGACTGCGATTGTATGATTGTGATTGTATGATTGTGATGTATGATTGTAATTGTATGATTATGATTGTATGATTGTGATTGTATGATTGAGATTGTATGATTGTGATTGTATGCTTGCGATTGTATGATTGTGATTGTATGATTGTGATTCTTTGATTGTGATTCTTTGATTGTGATTGTATGATTGTGATTGTATGATTGTGATTGTATGATTGTGATGTATGATTGTAATTGTATGATTATGATTGTATGATTGTGATTGTATGATTGTGATTGTATGATTGTGATTGTATGGTTGTGATTGTATGAGTGTGATTGTCTGATTGTGGTTGTGCGATTGTGATTGTGCGATTGTGATTGTACGATTGTGATTGAATGATTGTGATTGTATGATTCTGATTGTATGATTGTGATTGTATGATTGTGATTGTATGATTGTGATTGTATGATTGTGATTGTATGATTGTGATTGTATGATTGTGATTGTATGATTGTGATTGTATGATTGTGATTGTATGATTGTGATTGTATGATTGTGATTGTATGATTGTGATTGTATGAGTGTGATTGTCTGATTGTGGTTGTGCGATTGTGATTGTACGATTGTGAATGTACGATTGTGATTGTATGATTGTGATTGTATGAATATGATTGTATGATTGTGATTGCATGATTGTGATTGTATGATTGTGATTGTATGGTTGAGATTGTATGATTGTGATTGTATGCTTGCCTTTGTATGATTGTGATTGTATGATTGTGATTGTATGATTGTGATTGTATGATTGTGATTGTATGATTGTGATTGTATGATTGTGATTGTATGATTGTGATAGTATGATAGTGATTGTATGATTGTGATTGTATGACTGTGATTGTATGATTGTGATTGTATGATTGCGATTGTATGATTGTGAAAGTATGATTGTGATGGTATGATTGTGATTGTATGATTGTGATTGTATGATTGTGATTGTATGAGTGTTATTGTCTGATTGTGGTTGTGCGATTGTGATTATACGATTGTGATTGAACGATTGTAGTTGAATGATTGTGATTGTATGATTCTGATTGTATGATTGTGATTGCATGATTGTGATTGTATGATTGTGATTGCATGATTTTGAATGTATGATTGTTATTGAATGATTGTGATTGTATGATTCTGATTGTATGATTGTGATTGCATGATTGTGATTGTATGATTGTGATTGTATGATTGTGATGAATGATTGTAATTGTATGATTATGATTGTATGATTGTGATTGTATGATTGTGATTGTATGATTGCGATTGTATGATTGTGATTGTATGATTGTGATGTATGATTGTAATTGTATGATTGTGATTGTATGATTGTGATTGTATGATTGTGATTGTATGATTGTGATTGTATGATTGCGATTGTATGATTGTGATTGTATGATTGTGATGTATGATTGTAATTGTATGATTATGATTGTATGATTGTGATTGTATGATTGAGATTGTATGATAGTGATTGTATGATTGCGATTGTATGATTGTGATTGTATGATTGTGATTGTATGATTGTGATTGTATGAGTGTGATTGTATGATTGTGATTGTACGATTGTGATTGTATGATTGTGAAAGTATGATTGTGATTGTATGATTGTGATTGTACGATTGTGATTGTATGATTGTGAAAGTATGATTGTGATTGTATGATTGCGATTGTATGATTGTGATTGTATGATTGTGATGTATGATTCTATTTGTATGATTATGATTGTATGATTGTGATTGTATGATTGAGATTGTATGATTGTGATTGTATGCTTGCGATTGTATGACTGTGGTTGTATGATATTGATTGTATGATTGTGATTGTATGATTGTGATTGTATGATTATGATTGTATGATTGTGATTGTATGATTGTGATTGTATGATTGTGATTGTATGATTGTGATAGTATGATTGTGATTGTATGATTGTGATTGTATGACTGTGATTGTATGATTGTGATTGTATGATTGTGATTGTATGATTGTGATTCTATGATTGAGATTGTATGATTGTGATTGTATGCTTGCGATTGTATGATTGTGATTGTATGATATTGATTGTCTGATTGTGGTTGTGCGATTGTGATTGTGCGATTGTGATTGTACGATTGTGATAGTATGATTGTGATTGTATGATTGTGATTGTATGATTGTGATTGTATGATTGTGATTGTATGATTGTGATTGTATGATTGTGATGTATGATTCTATTTGTATGATTATGATTGTATGATTGTGATTGTATGATTGAGATTGTATGATTGTGATTGTATGCTTGCGATTGTATGACTGTGGTTGTATGATATTGATTGTATGATTGTGATTGCATGATTGTGATTGTATGATTGTGATTGCATGATTTTGAATGTATGATTGTGATTGTATGACTGTGATTGTATGATTGTGATTGTATGATTGTGATAGTATGATTGTGAAAGTATGATTGGGATTGTATGATTGTGATTGTATGATAGTGATTGTATGATTGTGATTGTATGATTGTGATTGTATGATTGTGATTGTACGATTGTGATAGTATGATTGTGATTGTATGATTGTGATTGTATGATTGTGATTGTATGATTGTGATTGTATGATTGTGATTGTATGATTGTGATTGTTTGATTGTATTTGGGCGATTGTATTTGGGCGATTGTATTTGGGAGATTGTAATTGTATGATTGCGATTGTATGATTGTGATTGTATGATTGCGATTGTATGATTGTGATTGTATGATTGTGAAAGTATGATTGTGATTGTATGATTGCGATTGTATGATTGTGATTGTATGATTGTGATTGTATGATTGTGATTGTATGAGTGTGATTGTATGATTGTGATTGTATGATTGTGATTGTATGATTGTGAAAGTATGATTGTGATTGTATGATTGCGATTGTATGATTGTGATTGTATGATTGTGATGTATGATTCTATTTGTATGATTATGATTGTATGATTGTGATTGTATGATTGAGATTGTATGATTGTGATTGTATGCTTGCGATTGTATGATTGTGATTGTATGATATTGATTGTATGATTGTGATTGTATGATTGTGATTGTATGATTATGATTGTATGATTGTGATTGTATGATTGTGATTGTATGATTGTGATTGTATGATTGTGATAGTATGATTGTGATTGTATGATTGTGATTGTATGACTGTGATTGTATGATTGTGATTGTATGATTGTGATTGTATGATTGTGATTGTATGATTGTATTTGGGAGATTGTATTTGGGATATTGTAATTGTATGATTGCGATTGTATGATTGTGATTGTATGATTGTGATTGTATGACTGTGATTGTATGATTGTGATTGTATGATTGTGATAGTATGATTGTGAAAGTATGATTGGGATTGTATGATTGTGATTGTATGATTGTGATTGTATGATTGTGATTGTATGATTGTGATTGTATGATTGTGATTGTATGATTGTGATTGTATGATTGTGATTGTATGATTGTGATTGTATGATTGTGATTTTATGAGTGTGATTGTCTGATTGTGGTTGTGCGATTGTGATTGTACGATTGTGAATGTACGATTGTGATTGTATGATTGTGATTGTATGAATATGATTGTATGATTGTGATTGCATGATTGTGATTGTATGATTGTGATTGTATGGTTGAGATTGTATGATTGTGATTGTATGCTTGCCTTTGTATGATTGTGATTGTATGATTGTGATTGTATGATTGTGATTGTATGATTGTGATTGTATGATTGTGATTGTATGATTGTGATAGTATGATAGTGATTGTATGATTGTGATTGTATGACTGTGATTGTATGATTGTGATTGTATGATTGCGATTGTATGATTGTGAAAGTATGATTGTGATGGTATGATTGTGATTGTATGATTGTGATTGTATGATTGTGATTGTATGAGTGTTATTGTCTGATTGTGGTTGTGCGATTGTGATTATACGATTGTGATTGAACGATTGTAGTTGAATGATTGTGATTGTATGATTCTGATTGTATGATTGTGATTGCATGATTGTGATTGTATGATTGTGATTGCATGATTTTGAATGTATGATTGTTATTGAATGATTGTGATTGTATGATTCTGATTGTATGATTGTGATTGCATGATTGTGATTGTATGATTGTGATTGTATGATTGTGATGAATGATTGTAATTGTATGATTATGATTGTATGATTGTGATTGTATGATTGTGATTGTATGATTGCGATTGTATGATTGTGATTGTATGATTGTGATTGTATGATTGTGATTGTATGATTGTGGTTGTATGATTGCGATTGTATGATTGTGATTGTGTGATTGTGATGTATGATTGTAATTGTATGATTATGATTGTATGATTGTGATTGTATGATTGAGATTGTATGATAGTGATTGTATGATTGCGATTGTATGATTGTGATTGTATGATTGTGATTGTATGATTGTGATTGTATGAGTGTGATTGTATGATTGTGATTGTACGATTTTGATTGTATGATTGTGAAAGTATGATTGTGATTGTATGATTGCGATTGTATGATTGTGATTGTATGATTGTGATGTATGATTCTATTTGTATGATTATGATTGTATGATTGTGATTGTATGATTGAGATTGTATGATTGTGATTGTATGCTTGCGATTGTATGACTGTGATTGTATGATATTGATTGTATGATTGTGATTGTATTATTGTGATTGTATGGTTATGATTGTATGATTGTGATTGTATGATTGTGATTGTATGATTGTGATTGTATGATTGTGATAGTATGATTGTGATTGTATGATTGTGATTGTATGACTGTGATTGTATGATTGTGATTGTATGATTGTGATTGTATGATTGTGATTGTATGATTGAGATTGTATGATTGTGATTGTATGCTTGCGATTGTATGATTGTGATTGTATGATATTGATTGTATGATTGTGATTGTATGATTGTGATTGTATGATTATGATTGTATGATTGTGATTGTATGATTGTGATTGTATGATTGTGATTGTATGATTGTGATAGTATGATTGTGATTGTATGATTGTGATTGTATGACTGTGATTGTATGATTGTGATTGTATGATTGTGATTGTATGATTGTGATTGTATGATTGTGAAAGTATGATTGTGATGGTATGATTGTGATTGTATGATTGTGATTGTATGGTTGTGATTGTATGAGTGTGATTGTCTGATTGTGGTTGTGCGATTGTGATTGTGCGATTGTGATTGTACGATTGTTATTGAATGATTGTGATTGTATGATTCTGATTGTATGATTGTGATTGCATGATTGTGATTGTATGATTGTGATTGCATGATTTTGAATGTATGATTGTGCTTGTATGATTGTGATTGTATGATTGTGATTACATGATTGTGATTGTATGATTGTGATTGTATGATTGTGATTGTATGATTGTGATTGTATGATTAAGATAGTATGATTGTGATTGTATGATTGTGATTGTATGATTGTGATTGTATGATTGTGATTGTATGATTGTGATTGTATGATTGTGATTGTATGATTGTATTTGGGAGATTGTATTTGGGAGATTGTATTTGGGAGATTGTATTTGGGAGATTGTAATTGTATGATTGCGATTGTATGATTGTGAATGTATGATTGCGATTGTATGATTGTGATTGTATGATTGTGATGTATGATTGTAATTGTATGATTATGATTGTATGATTGTGATTGTATGATTGTGATTGTATGATTGTATTTGGGAGATTGTATTTGGGAGATTGTATTTGGGAGATTGTAATTGTATGATGGCGATTGTATGATTGTGATTGTATGATTGCGATTGTATGATTGTGATTGTATGATTGTGATGTATGATTGTAATTGTATGATTATGATTGTATGATTGTGATTGTATGATTGCGATTGTATGATAGTGATTGTATGATTGCGATTGTATGATTGTGATTGCATGATTGTGATTGTATGATTGTGATTGTATGATTGTGATTGTATGATTGTGATTGTATGATTGTGATTGTATGATTGTGATTGTATGATTGTATTTGGGAGATTGTATTTGGGAGATTGTATTTGGGAGATTGTATTTGGGAGATTGTAATTGTATGGTTGCGATTGTATGATTGTGAATGTATGATTGTTATTGTATGCTTGCGATTGTATGATTGCGATTGTATGATTGTGATTGTATGATTGTGATTGTATGATTGTGATTGTATGATTGTGATTGTATGATTGTGATTGTATGATTGTGATTGTATGATTGTGATTGTATGATTGTGATTGTATGATTGTGATTGCATGATTGTGATTGTATGATTGTGATTGCATGATTTTGAATGTATGATTGTGATTGTATGATTGTGATTGCATGACTGTGATTGTATGATTGTGATTGCATGATTTTGAATGTATGATTGTGATTGTATGATTGTGATTGTATGATTGTGATTGTATGATTATGATTGTATGATTTTGATTGCATGATTGTGATTGTATGATTGTGATTGTATGATTGTATTTGGGAGATTGTATTTGGGAGATTGTATTTGGGAGATTGTAATTGTATGATTGCGATTGTATGATTGTGATTGTATGATTGTGATTGTATGATTGTGATTGTATGATTGTGATAGTATGATTGTGATTGTATGATTGTGATTGTATGACTGTGATTGTATGATTGTGATTGTATGATTGTGATAGTATGATTGTGAAAGTATGATTGGGATTGTATGATTGTGATTGTATGATTGTGATTGTATGATTGTGATTGTATGATTGTGATTGTATGATTGTGATTGTACGATTGTGATAGTATGATTGTGATTGTATGATTGTGATTGTATGATTGTGATTGTATGATTGTGATTGTATGATTGTGATTGTATGATTGTGATTGTATGATTGTGATTGTTTGATTGTATTTGGGCGATTGTATTTGGGCGATTGTATTTGGGAGATTGTAATTGTATGATTGCGATTGTATGATTGTGATTGTATGATTGCGATTGTATGATTGTGATTGTATGATTGTGAAAGTATGATTGTGATTGTATGATTGCGATTGTATGATTGTGATTGTATGATTGTGATTGTATGATTGTGATTGTATGAGTGTGATTGTATGATTGTGATTGTATGATTGTGATTGTATGATTGTGAAAGTATGATTGTGATTGTATGATTGCGATTGTATGATTGTGATTGTATGATTGTGATGTATGATTCTATTTGTATGATTATGATTGTATGATTGTGATTGTATGATTGAGATTGTATGATTGTGATTGTATGCTTGCGATTGTATGATTGTGATTGTATGATATTGATTGTATGATTGTGATTGTATGATTGTGATTGTATGATTATGATTGTATGATTGTGATTGTATGATTGTGATTGTATGATTGTGATTGTATGATTGTGATAGTATGATTGTGATTGTATGATTGTGATTGTATGACTGTGATTGTATGATTGTGATTGTATGATTGTGATTGTATGATTGTGATGGTATGATTGTGATTGTATGATTGTGATTGTATGGTTGTGATTGTATGAGTGTGATTGTCTGATTGTGGTTGTGCGATTGTGATTGTGCGATTGTGATTGTACGATTGTTATTGAATGATTGTGATTGTATGATTCTGATTGTATGATTGTGATTGCATGATTGTGATTGTATGTTTGTGATTGCATGATTTTGAATGTATGATTGTGATTGTATGATTGTGATTGTATGATTGTGATTGTATGATTGTGATTGTATCATTGTGATTGTATGATTGTGATTGTATGATTGTGATTGTATGATTGTGATTGTATGATTGTGATTGTATGAGTGTGATTGTCTGATTGTGGTTGTGCGATTGTGATTGTACGATTGTGAATGTACGATTGTGATTGTATGATTGTGATTGTATGAATATGATTGTATGATTGTGATTGCATGATTGTGATTGTATGATTGTGATTGTATGGTTGAGATTGTATGATTGTGATTGTATGCTTGCCTTTGTATGATTGTGATTGTATGATTGTGATTGTATGATTGTGATTGTATGATTGTGATTGTATGATTGTGATAGTATGATAGTGATTGTATGATTGTGATTGTATGACTGTGATTGTATGATTGTGATTGTATGATTGCGATTGTATGATTGTGAAAGTATGATTGTGATGGTATGATTGTGATTGTATGATTGTGATTGTATGATTGTGATTGTATGAGTGTTATTGTCTGATTGTGGTTGTGCGATTGTGATTATACGATTGTGATTGAACGATTGTAGTTGAATGATTGTGATTGTATGATTCTGATTGTATGATTGTGATTGCATGATTGTGATTGTATGATTGTGATTGCATGATTTTGAATGTATGATTGTTATTGAATGATTGTGATTGTATGATTCTGATTGTATGATTGTGATTGCATGATTGTGATTGTATGATTGTGATTGTATGATTGTGATGAATGATTGTAATTGTATGATTATGATTGTATGATTGTGATTGTATGATTGTGATTGTATGATTGCGATTGTATGATTGTGATTGTATGATTGTGATGTATGATTGTAATTGTATGATTGTGATTGTATGATTGTGATTGTATGATTGTGATTGTATGATTGCGATTGTATGATTGTGATTGTATGATTGTGATGTATGATTGTAATTGTATGATTATGATTGTATGATTGTGATTGTATGATTGAGATTGTATGATAGTGATTGTATGATTGCGATTGTATGATTGTGATTGTATGATTGTGATTGTATGATTGTGATTGTATGAGTGTGATTGTATGATTGTGATTGTACGATTGTGATTGTATGATTGTGAAAGTATGATTGTGATTGTATGATTGTGATTGTACGATTGTGATTGTATGATTGTGAAAGTATGATTGTGATTGTATGATTGCGATTGTATGATTGTGATTGTATGATTGTGATGTATGATTCTATTTGTATGATTATGATTGTATGATTGTGATTGTATGATTGAGATTGTATGATTGTGATTGTATGCTTGCGATTGTATGACTGTGATTGTATGATATTGATTGTATGATTGTGATTGTATGATTGTGATTGTATGATTATGATTGTATGATTGTGATTGTATGATTGTGATTGTATGATTGTGATTGTATGATTGTGATAGTATGATTGTGATTGTATGATTGTGATTGTATGACTGTGATTGTATGATTGTGATTGTATGCTTGTGATTGTATGATTGTGATTGTATGATTGAGATTGTATGATTGTGATTGTATGCTTGCGATTGTATGATTGTGATTGTATGATATTGATTGTCTGATTGTGGTTGTGCGATTGTGATTGTGCGATTGTGATTGTACAATTGTTATTGAATGATTGTGATTGTATGATTCTGATTGTATGATTGTGATTGCATGATTGTGATTGTATGATTGTGATTGCATGATTTTGAATGTATGATTGTGCTTGCATGATTGTGATTGTATGATTGTGATTGCATGATTGTGATTGTATGATTGTGATTGTATGTTTGTGATTGTATGATTGTGATTGTATGATTGTGATAGTATGATTGTGATTGTATGATTGTGATTGTATGATTGTGATTGTATGATTGTGATTGTATGATTGTATTTGGGAGATTGTATTTGGGAGATTGTATTTGGGAGATTGTATTTGGGAGATTGTAATTGTATGATTGCGATTATATGATTGTGAATGTATGATTGCGATTGTATGATTGTGATTGTATGATTGTGATGTATGATTGTAATTGTATGATTATGATTGTATGATTGTGATTGTATGATTGTGATTGTATGATTGTATTTGGGAGATTGTATTTGGGAGATTGTATTTGGGAGATTGTAATTGTATGATGGCGATTGTATGATTGTGATTGTATGATATTGATTGTATGATTGTGATTGTATGATTGTGATAGTATGATTGTGAAAGTATGATTGTGATTGTATGATTGTGATTGTACGATTGTGATTGTACGATTGTGATAGTATGATTGTGATTGTATGATTGTGATTGTATGATTGTGATTGTATGATTGTGATTGTATGATTGTGATTGTATGATTGTGATTGTATGAGTGTGACTGTCTGATTGTGGTTGTGCGATTGTGATTGTACGATTGTGAATGTACGATTGTGATTGTATGATTGTGATTGTATGAATATGATTGTATGATTGTGATTGCATGATTGTGATTGTATGATTGTGATTGTATGGTTGAGATTGTATGATTGTGATTGTATGCTTGCCTTTGTATGATTGTGATTGTATGATTGTGATTGTATGATTGTGATTGTATGATTGCGATTGTATGATTGTGATTGTATGATTGTGATGTATGATTCTATTTGTATGATTATGATTGTATGATTGTGATTGTATGATTGAGATTGTATGATTGTGATTGTATGCTTGCGATTGTATGACTGTGATTGTATGATATTGATTGTATGATTGTGATTGTATGATTGTGATTGTATGATTATGATTGTATGATTGTGATTGTATGATTGTGATTGTATGATTGTGATTGTATGATTGTGATTGTATGATTGTGATAGTATGATTGTGATTGTATGATTGTGATTGTATGACTGTGATTGTATGATTGTGATTGTATGATTGTGATTGTATGATTGTGATTGTATGATTGAGATTGTATGATTGTGATTGTATGCTTGCGATTGTATGATTGTGATTGTATGATTGTGATTGTATGGTTGAGATTGTATGATTGTGATTGTATGCTTGCCTTTGTATGATTGTGATTGTATGATTGTGATTGTATGATTGTGATTGTATGATTGTGATTGTATGATTGTGATAGTATGATTGTGATTGTATGATTGTGATTGTATGACTGTGATTGTATGATTGTGATTGTATGATTGTGATTGTATGATTGTGAAAGTATGATTGTGATGGTATGATTGTGATTGTATGATTGTGATTGCATGATTGTGATTGTATGAGTGTGACTGTCTGATTGTGGTTGTGCGATTGTGATTGTACGATTGTGATTGTACGATTGTTATTGAATGATTGTGATTGTATGATTCTGATTGTATGATTGTGATTGCATGATTGTGATTGTATGATTGTGATTGCATGATTTTGAATGTATGATTGTTATTGAATGATTGTGATTGTATGATTCTGATTGTATGATTGTGATTGCATGATTGTGATTGTATGATTGTGATTGTATGATTGTGAAAGTATGATTGTGATGGTATGATTGTGATTGTATGATTGTGATTGCATGATTGTGATTGTATGAGTGTGATTGTCTGATTGTGGTTGTGCGATTGTGATTGTACGATTGTGATTGTACGATTGTTATTGAATGATTGTGATTGTATGATTCTGATTGTATGATTGTGATTGCATGATTGTGATTGTATGATTGTGATTGCATGATTTTGAATGTATGATTGTTATTGAATGATTGTGATTGTATGATTCTGATTGTATGATTGTGATTGCATGATTGTGATTGTATGATTGTGATTGTATGATTGTGATGTATGATTGTAATTGTACGATTATGATTGTATGATTGTGATTGTATGATTGTGATTGTATGATTGCGATTGTATGATTGTGATTGTACGATTGTGATGTATGATTGTAATTGTATGATTATGATTCTATGATTGTGATTGTATGATTGAGAATGTATGATCGTGATTGTATGATCGCGATTGTATGATTGTGATTGTATGATTGTGAAAGTATGATTGTGATTGTATGATTGCGATTGTATGATTGTGATTGTATGATTGTGATGTATGATTCTATTTGTATGATTATGATTGTATGATTGTGATTGTATGATTGAGATTGTATGATTGTGATTGTATGCTTGCGATTGTATGACTGTGATTGTATGATATTGATTGTATGATTGTGATTGTATGATTGTGATTGTATGATTATGATTGTATGATTGTGATTGTATGATTGTGATTGTATGATTGTGATTGTATGATTGTGATAGTATGATTGTGATTGTATGATTGTGATTGTATGACTGTGATTGTATGATTGTGATTGTATGATTGTGATTGTATGATTGTGATTGTATGATTGTGAAAGTATGATTGTGATGGTATGATTGTGATTGTATGATTGTGATTGTATGGTTGTGATTGTATGAGTGTGATTGTCTGATTGTGGTTGTGCGATTGTGATTGTGCGATTGTGATTGTACGATTGTTATTGAATGATTGTGACTGTATGATTCTGATTGTATGATTCTGATTGTATGATTGTGATTGTATGATTGTGATTGCATGATTTTGAATGTATGATTGTGCTTGTATGATTGTGATTGTATGATTGTGATTGCATGATTGTGATTGTATGATTGTGATTGTATGATTGTGATTGTATGATTGTGATTGTATGATTGTGATAGTATGATTGTGATTGTATGATTGTGATTGTATGATTGTGATTGTATGATTGTGATTGTATGATTGTGATTGTATGATTGTATTTGGGAGATTGTATTTGGGAGATTGTATTTGGGAGATTGTATTTGGGAGATTGTAATTGTATGATTGCGATTGTATGATTGTGAATGTATGATTGCGATTGTATGATTGTGATTGTATGATTGTGATGTATGATTGTAATTGTATGATTATGATTGTATGATTGTGATTGTATGATTGTGATTGTATGATTGTATTTGGGAGATTGTATTTGGGAGATTGTATTTGGGAGATTGTAATTGTATGATGGCGATTGTATGATTGTGATTGTATGATTGCGATTGTATGATTGTGATTGTATGATTGTGATGTATGATTGTAATTGTATGATTATGATTGTATGATTGTGATTGTATGATTGAGATTGTATGATTGAGGTTGTATGATTGTGATTGTATGAGTGTGATTGTATGATTGTGTTTGTATGATTGTGATTGTATGATTGTGATAGTATGATTGTGATTGTATGATTGTGATTGTATGACTGTGATTGTATGATTGGGATTGTATGATTGTGATAGTATGATTGTGAAAGTATGATTGTGATTGTATGATTGTGATTGTATGATTGTGATTGTATGATTGTGATTGTATGATTGTGATTGTATGAGTGTGACTGTCTGATTGTCGTTGTGCGATTGTGATTGTACGATTGTGAATGTACGATTGTGATTGTATGATTGTGATTGTATGAATATGATTGTATGATTGTGATTGCATGATTGTGATTGTATGATTGTGATTGTATGGTTGAGATTGTATGATTGTGATTGTATGCTTGCCTTTGTATGATTGTGATTGTATGATTGTGATTGTATGATTGTGATTGTATGATTGTGATTGTATGATTGTGATAGTATGATTGTGATTGTATGATTGTGATTGTATGACTGTGATTGTATGATTGTGATTGTATGATTGTGAAAGTATGATTGTGATGGTATGATTGTGATTGTATGATTGTGATTGCATGATTGTGATTGTATGAGTGTGATTGTCTGATTGTGGTTGTGCGATTGTGATTGTACGATTGTGATTGTACGATTGTTATTGAACGATTGTGATTGTATGATTCTGATTGTATGATTGTGATTGCATGATTGTGATTGTATGATTGTGATTGCATGATTTTGAATGTATGATTGTTATTGAATGATTGTGATTGTATGATTCTGATTGTATGATTGTGATTGCATGATTGTGATTGTATGATTGTGATTGTATGATTGTGATGTATGATTGTAATTGTATGATTATGATTGTATGATTGTGATTGTATGATTGCGATTGTATGATTGTGATTGTATGATTGTGATGTATGATTGTAATTGTATGATTATGATTCTATGATTGTGATTGTATGATTGAGAATGTATGATCGTGATTGTATGATTGCGATTGTATGATTGTGATTGTATGATTGTGATTGTAAGATTGTGATTGTATGAGTGTGATTGTATGATTGTGATTGTATTCTTGTGATTGTATGATTCTGATTGTATGATTGTGATTGCGTGATTGTGATTGTATGATTGTGATTGCATGATTTTGAATGTATGATTGTGATTGTATGATTGTGATTGTATGATTGTGATTGTATGATTGTGATTGTATGATTGTGATTGTATGATTGTGATTGTATGATTGTGATTGTATGATTGTGATTGTATGATTGTGATTGTATGATTGTGATTGTATGATTGTGATAGTATGATTGTGATTGTATGATTGTGATTGTATGATTGTGATTGTATGATTGTGATTGTATGATTGTGATTGTATGATTGTGATTGTATGATTGTATTTGGGAGATTGTATTTGGGAGATTGTAATTGTATGATTGCGATTGTATGATTGTGATTGTATGATTGCGATTGTATGATTGTGATTGTATGATTGTGATGTATGATTGTAATTGTATGATTATGATTGTATGATTGTGATTGTATGATTTTGATTGTATGATTGTATTTGGGAGATTGTATTTGGGAGATTGTAATTGTATGATTGCGATTGTATGATTGTGATTGTATGACTGCGATTGTATGATTGTGATTGTATGATTGTGATGTATGATTGTAATTGTATGATTATGATTGTATGATTGTGATTGTATGATTGAGATTGTATGATTGTGATTGTATGCTTGCGATTGTATGATTGTGATTGTATGATTGTGATTCTTTGATTGTCATTCTTTGATTGTGATTGTATGATTGTGATTGTATGATTGTGATTGTATGATTGTGATGTATGATTGTAATTGTATGATTATGATTGTATGATTGTGATTGTATGATTATGATTGTATGATTGTGATTGTATGATTGCGATTGTATGATTGTGATTGTATGATTATGATTGTATGATTGTGATTGTATGATTGTGATTGTATGATTGTGATTGTCTGATTGTGCTCGTGCGACTGTGATTGTACGATTGTGATTGTACGATTGTGACTGTATGATTGTGATTGTATGATTATGATTGTATGATTGTGATTGCATGATTGTGATTGTATGATTGTGATTGCATGGTTTTGAATGTATGATTGTGATTGCATGATTGTGATTGTATGATTGTGATTGTATGATTGTGATTGTATGATTGTGATAGTATGATTGTGATTGTATGATTGTGATTGTATGATTGTGATTGCATGATTGTGATTGTATGATTGTGATTGTATGATTGTGATTGTATGATTGTGATTGTATGATTGTATTTGGGAGATTGTATTTGGGAGATTGTAATTGTATGATTGCGATTGTATGATTGTGATTGTATGATTGCGATTGTATGATTGTGATTGTATGATTGCGATTGTATGATTGTGATTGTATGATTGCGATTGTATGATTGTGATTGTATGATTGTGATTGTATGATTGTATTTGGGAGATTGTATTTGGGAGATTGTGATTGTATGATTGTGATGTATGATTGTAATTGTATGATTATGATTGTATGATTGTGATTGTATGATTTTGATTGTATGATTGTATTTGGGAGATTGTATTTGGGAGATTGTAATTGTATGATTGCGATTGTATGATTGTGATTGTATGACTGCGATTGTATGATTGTGATTGTATGATTGTGATGTATGATTGTAATTGTATGATTATGATTGTATGATTGTGATTGTATGATTGAGATTGTATGATTGTGATTGTATGCTTGCGATTGTATGATTGTGATTGTATGATTGTGATTCTTTGATTGTGATTCTTTGATTGTGATTGTATGATTGTGATTGTATGATTGTGATTGTATGATTGTGATGTATGATTGTAATTGTATGATTATGATTGTATGATTGTGATTGTATGATTGTGATTGTATGATTGTGATTGTATGGTTGTGATTGTATGAGTGTGATTGTCTGATTGTGGTTGTGCGATTGTGATTGTGCGATTGTGATTGTACGATTGTGATTGAATGATTGTGATTGTATGATTCTGATTGTATGATTGTGATTGTATGATTGTGATTGTATGATTGTGATTGTATGATTGTGATTGTATGATTGTGATTGTATGATTGTGATTGTATGATTGTGATTGTATGATTGTGATTGTATGATTGTGATTGTATGATTGTGATTGTATGATTGTGATTGTATGAGTGTGATTGTCTGATTGTGGTTGTGCGATTGTGATTGTACGATTGTGAATGTACGATTGTGATTGTATGATTGTGATTGTAGGAATATGATTGTATGATTGTGATTGCATGATTGTGATTGTATGATTGTGATTGTATGGTTGAGATTGTATGATTGTGATTGTATGCTTGCCTTTGTATGATTGTGATTGTATGATTGTGATTGTATGATTGTGATTGTATGATTGTGATTGTATGATTGTGATTGTATGATTGTGATTGTATGATTGTGATAGTATGATAGTGATTGTATGATTGTGATTGTATGACTGTGATTGTATGATTGTGATTGTATGATTGCGATTGTATGATTGTGAAAGTATGATTGTGATGGTATGATTGTGATTGTATGATTGTGATTGTATGATTGTGATTGTATGAGTGTTATTGTCTGATTGTGGTTGTGCGATTGTGATTATACGATTGTGATTGAACGATTGTAGTTGAATGATTGTGATTGTATGATTCTGATTGTATGATTGTGATTGCATGATTGTGATTGTATGATTGTGATTGCATGATTTTGAATGTATGATTGTTATTGAATGATTGTGATTGTATGATTCTGATTGTATGATTGTGATTGCATGATTGTGATTGTATGATTGTGATTGTATGATTGTGATGAATGATTGTAATTGTATGATTATGATTGTATGATTGTGATTGTATGATTGTGATTGTATGATTGCGATTGTATGATTGTGATTGTATGATTGTGATGTATGATTGTAATTGTATGATTGTGATTGTATGATTGTGATTGTATGATTGTGATTGTATGATTGCGATTGTATGATTGTGATTGTATGATTGTGATGTATGATTGTAATTGTATGATTATGATTGTATGATTGTGATTGTATGATTGAGATTGTATGATAGTGATTGTATGATTGCGATTGTATGATTGTGATTGTATGATTGTGATTGTATGATTGTGATTGTATGAGTGTGATTGTATGATTGTGATTGTACGATTGTGATTGTATGATTGTGAAAGTATGATTGTGATTGTATGATTGTGATTGTACGATTGTGATTGTATGATTGTGAAAGTATGATTGTGATTGTATGATTGCGATTGTATGATTGTGATTGTATGATTGTGATGTATGATTCTATTTGTATGATTATGATTGTATGATTGTGATTGTATGATTGAGATTGTATGATTGTGATTGTATGCTTGCGATTGTATGACTGTGGTTGTATGATATTGATTGTATGATTGTGATTGTATGATTGTGATTGTATGATTATGATTGTATGATTGTGATTGTATGATTGTGATTGTATGATTGTGATTGTATGATTGTGATAGTATGATTGTGATTGTATGATTGTGATTGTATGACTGTGATTGTATGATTGTGATTGTATGATTGTGATTGTATGATTGTGATTCTATGATTGAGATTGTATGATTGTGATTGTATGCTTGCGATTGTATGATTGTGATTGTATGATATTGATTGTCTGATTGTGGTTGTGCGATTGTGATTGTGCGATTGTGATTGTACGATTGTTATTGAATGATTGTGATTGTATGATTCTGATTGTATGATTGTGATTGCATGATTGTGATTGTATGATTGTGATTGTATGATTGTGAAAGTATGATTGTGATGGTATGATTGTGATTGTATGATTGTGATTGCATGATTGTGATTGTATGAGTGTGATTGTCTGATTGTGGTTGTGCGATTGTGATTGTACGATTGTGATTGTACGATTGTTATTGAATGATTGTGATTGTATGATTCTGATTGTATGATTGTGATTGCATGATTGTGATTGTATGATTGTGATTGCATGATTTTGAATGTATGATTGTTATTGAATGATTGTGATTGTATGATTCTGATTGTATGATTGTGATTGCATGATTGTGATTGTATGATTGTGATTGTATGATTGTGATGTATGATTGTAATTGTACGATTATGATTGTATGATTGTGATTGTATGATTGTGATTGTATGATTGCGATTGTATGATTGTGATTGTATGATTGTGATGTATGATTGTAATTGTATGATTATGATTCTATGATTGTGATTGTATGATTGAGAATGTATGATCGTGATTGTATGATTGCGATTGTATGATTGTGATTGTATGATTGTGAAAGTATGATTGTGATTGTATGATTGCGATTGTATGATTGTGATTGTATGATTGTGATGTATGATTCTATTTGTATGATTATGATTGTATGATTGTGATTGTATGATTGAGATTGTATGATTGTGATTGTATGCTTGCGATTGTATGACTGTGATTGTATGATATTGATTGTATGATTGTGATTGTATGATTGTGATTGTATGATTTTGAATGTATGATTGTTGTTGAATGATTGTGATTGTATGATTCTGATTGTATGATTGTGATTGTATGATTATGATTGTATGATTGTGATTGTATGATTGTGATTGTATGATTGTGATTGTATGATTGTGATAGTATGATTGTGATTGTATGATTGTGATTGTATGACTGTGATTGTATGATTGTGATTGTATGATTGTGATTGTATGATTGTGATTGTATGATTGTGAAAGTATGATTGTGATGGTATGATTGTGATTGTATGATTGTGATTGTATGGTTGTGATTGTATGAGTGTGATTGTCTGATTGTGGTTGTGCGATTGTGATTGTGCGATTGTGATTGTACGATTGTTATTGAATGATTGTGATTGTATGATTCTGATTGTATGATTGTGATTGCATGATTGTGATTGTATGATTGTGATTGCATGATTTTGAATGTATGATTGTGCTTGTATGATTGTGATTGTATGATTCTGATTGTATGATTGTGATTGCATGATTGTGATTGTATGATTGTGATTGTATGATTGTGAAAGTATGATTGTGATGGTATGATTGTGATTGTATGATTGCGATTGCATGATTGTGATTGTATGAGTGTGATTGCATGATTTTGAATGTATGATTGTTATTGAATGATTGTGATTGTATGATTCTGATTGTATGATTGTGATTGCATGATTGTGATTGTATGATTGTGATTGTATGATTGTAATTGTATGATTATGATTGTATGATTGTGATTGTATGATTGTGATTGTATGATTGCGATTGTATGATTGTGATTGTACGATTGTGATGTATGATTGTAATTGTATGATTATGATTCTATGATTGTGATTGTATGATTGAGAATGTATGATCGTGATTGTATGATCGCGATTGTATGATTGTGATTGTATGATTGTGAAAGTATGATTGTGATTGTATGATTGCGATTGTATGATTGTGATTGTATGATTGTGATGTATGATTCTATTTGTATGATTATGATTGTATGATTGTGATTGTATGATTGAGATTGTATGATTGTGATTGTATGCTTGCGATTGTATGACTGTGATTGTATGATATTGATTGTATGATTGTGATTGTATGATTGTGATTGTATGATTATGATTGTATGATTGTGATTGTATGATTGTGATTGTATGATTGTGATTGTATGATTGTGATAGTATGATTGTGATTGTATGATTGTGATTGTATGACTGTGATTGTATGATTGTGATTGTATGATTGTGATTGTATGATTGTGATTGTATGATTGAGATTGTATGATTGTGATTGTATGCTTGCGATTGTATGATTGTGATTGTATGATATTGATTGTATGATTGTGATTGTATGATTGTGATTGTATGATTGTGATTGTATGACTGTGATTGTATGATTGTGATTGTATGATTGTGATTGTATGATTGTGATTGTATGATTGTGAAAGTATGATTGTGATGGTATGATTGTGATTGTATGATTGTGATTGTATGGTTGTGATTGTATGAGTGTGATTGTCTGATTGTGGTTGTGCGATTGTGATTGTGCGATTGTGATTGTACGATTGTTATTGAATGATTGTGATTGTATGATTCTGATTGTATGATTCTGATTGCATGATTGTGATTGTATGATTGTGATTGCATGATTTTGAATGTATGATTGTGCTTGTATGATTGTGATTGTATGATTGTGATTGCATGATTGTGATTGTATGATTGTGATTGTATGATTGTGATTGTATGATTGTGATTGTATGATTGTGATAGTATGATTGTGATTGTATGATTGTGATTGTATGATTGTGATTGTATGATTGTGATTGTATGATTGTGATTGTATGATTGTATTTGGGAGATTGTATTTGGGAGATTGTATTTGGGAGATTGTATTTGGGAGATTGTAATTGTATGATTGCGATTGTATGATTGTGAATGTATGATTGCGATTGTATGATTGTGATTGTATGATTGTGATGTATGATTGTAATTGTATGATTATGATTGTATGATTGTGATTGTATGATAGTGATTGTATGATTGTATTTGGGAGATTGTATTTGGGAGATTGTATTTGGGAGATTGTAATTGTATGATGGCGATTGTATGATTGTGATTGTATGATTGCGATTGTATGATTGTGATTGTATGATTGTGATGTATGATTGTAATTGTATGATTATGATTGTATGATTGTGATTGTATGATTGAGATTGTATGATTGAGATTGTATGATTGTGATTGTATGAGTGTGATTGTATGATTGTGTTTGTATGATTGTGATTGTATGATTGTGATAGTATGATTGTGATTGTATGATTGTGATTGTATGACTGTGATTGTATGATTGGGATTGTATGATTGTGATAGTATGATTGTGAAAGTATGATTGTGATTGTATGATTGTGATTGTATGATTGTGATTGTATGATTGTGATTGTATGATTGTGATTGTATGAGTGTGACTGTCTGATTGTGGTTGTGCGATTGTGATTGTACGATTGTGAATGTACGATTGTGATTGTATGATTGTGATTGTATGAATATGATTGTATGATTGTGATTGCATGATTGTGATTGTATGATTGTGATTGTATGGTTGAGATTGTATGATTGTGATTGTATGCTTGCCTTTGTATGATTGTGATTGTATGATTGTGATTGTATGATTGTGATTGTATGATTGTGATTGTATGATTGTGATAGTATGATTGTGATTGTATGATTGTGATTGTATGACTGTGATTGTATGATTGTGATTGTATGATTGTGATTGTATGATTGTGAAAGTATGATTGTGATGGTATGATTGTGATTGTATGATTGTGATTGCATGATTGTGATTGTATGAGTGTGATTGTCTGATTGTGGTTGTGCGATTGTGATTGTACGATTGTGATTGTACGATTGTTATTGAACGATTGTGATTGTATGATTCTGATTGTATGATTGTGATTGCATGATTGTGATTGTATGATTGTGATTGCATGATTTTGAATGTATGATTGTTATTGAATGATTGTGATTGTATGATTCTGATTGTATGATTGTGATTGCATGATTGTGATTGTATGATTGTGATTGTATGATTGTGATGTATGATTGTAATTGTATGATTATGATTGTATGATTGTGATTGTATGATTGTGATTGTATGATTGCGATTGTATGATTGTGATTGTATGATTGTGATGTATGATTGTAATTGTATGATTATGATTCTATGATTGTGATTGTATGATTGAGAATGTATGATCGTGATTGTATGATTGCGATTGTATGATTGTGATTGTATGATTGTGATTGTAAGATTGTGATTGTATGAGTGTGATTGTATGATTGTGATTGTATTCTTGTGATTGTATGATTCTGATTGTATGATTGTGATTGCGTGATTGTGATTGTATGATTGTGATTGCATGATTTTGAATGTATGATTGTGATTGTATGATTGTGATTGTATGATTGTGATTGTATGATTGTGATTGTATGATTGTGATTGTATGATTGTGATTGTATGATTGTGATTGTATGATTGTGATTGTATGATTGTGATTGTATGATTGTGATAGTATGATTGTGATTGTATGATTGTGATTGTATGATTGTGATTGTATGATTGTGATTGTATGATTGTGATTGTATGATTGTGATTGTATGATTGTGATTGTATGATTGTATTTGGGAGATTGTATTTGGGAGATTGTAATTGTATGATTGCGATTGTATGATTGTGATTGTATGATTGCGATTGTATGATTGTGATTGTATGATTGTGATGTATGATTGTAATTGTATGATTATGATTGTATGATTGTGATTGTATGATTTTGATTGTATGATTGTATTTGGGAGATTGTATTTGGGAGATTGTAATTGTATGATTGCGATTGTATGATTGTGATTGTATGACTGCGATTGTATGATTGTGATTGTATGATTGTGATGTATGATTGTAATTGTATGATTATGATTGTATGATTGTGATTGTATGATTGAGATTGTATGATTGTGATTGTATGCTTGCGATTGTATGATTGTGATTGTATGATTGTGATTCTTTGATTGTCATTCTTTGATTGTGATTGTATGATTGTGATTGTATGATTGTGATTGTATGATTGTGATGTATGATTGTAATTGTATGATTATGATTGTATGATTGTGATTGTATGATTATGATTGTATGATTGTGATTGTATGATTGCGATTGTATGATTGTGATTGTATGATTATGATTGTATGATTGTGATTGTATGATTGTGATTGTATGATTGTGATTGTCTGATTGTGCTCGTGCGACTGTGATTGTACGATTGTGATTGTACGATTGTGACTGTATGATTGTGATTGTATGATTATGATTGTATGATTGTGATTGCATGATTGTGATTGTATGATTGTGATTGCATGGTTTTGAATGTATGATTGTGATTGCATGATTGTGATTGTATGATTGTGATTGTATGATTGTGATTGTATGATTGTGATAGTATGATTGTGATTGTATGATTGTGATTGTATGATTGTGATTGCATGATTGTGATTGTATGATTGTGATTGTATGATTGTGATTGTATGATTGTGATTGTATGATTGTATTTGGGAGATTGTATTTGGGAGATTGTAATTGTATGATTGCGATTGTATGATTGTGATTGTATGATTGCGATTGTATGATTGTGATTGTATGATTGCGATTGTATGATTGTGATTGTATGATTGTGATGTATGATTGTAATTGTATGATTATGATTGTATGATTGTGATTGTATGATTTTGATTGTATGATTGTATTTGGGAGATTGTATTTGGGAGATTGTAATTGTATGATTGCGATTGTATGATTGTGATTGTATGACTGCGATTGTATGATTGTGATTGTATGATTGTGATGTATGATTGTAATTGTATGATTATGATTGTATGATTGTGATTGTATGATTGAGATTGTATGATTGTGATTGTATGCTTGCGATTGTATGATTGTGATTGTATGATTGTGATTCTTTGATTGTGATTCTTTGATTGTGATTGTATGATTGTGATTGTATGATTGTGATTGTATGATTGTGATGTATGATTGTAATTGTATGATTATGATTGTATGATTGTGATTGTATGATTGTGATTGTATGATTGTGATTGTATGGTTGTGATTGTATGAGTGTGATTGTCTGATTGTGGTTGTGCGATTGTGATTGTGCGATTGTGATTGTACGATTGTGATTGAATGATTGTGATTGTATGATTCTGATTGTATGATTGTGATTGTATGATTGTGATTGTATGATTGTGATTGTATGATTGTGATTGTATGATTGTGATTGTATGATTGTGATTGTATGATTGTGATTGTATGATTGTGATTGTATGATTGTGATTGTATGATTGTGATTGTATGAGTGTGATTGTCTGATTGTGGTTGTGCGATTGTGATTGTACGATTGTGAATGTACGATTGTGATTGTATGATTGTGATTGTATGAATATGATTGTATGATTGTGATTGCATGATTGTGATTGTATGATTGTGATTGTATGGTTGAGATTGTATGATTGTGATTGTATGCTTGCCTTTGTATGATTGTGATTGTATGATTGTGATTGTATGATTGTGATTGTATGATTGTGATTGTATGATTGTGATTCTTTGATTGTCATTCTTTGATTGTGATTGTATGATTGTGATTGTATGACTGCGATTGTATGATTGTGATTGTATGATTGTGATGTATGATTGTAATTGTATGATTATGATTGTATGATTGTGATTGTATGATTGAGATTGTATGATTGTGATTGTATGATTGCGATTGTATGCTTGCGATTGTATGATTGTGATTGTATGATTGTGATTCTTTGATTGTCATTCTTTGATTGTGATTGTATGATTGTGATTGTATGATTGTGATTGTATGATTGTGATGTATGATTGTAATTGTATGATTATGATTGTATGATTGTGATTGTATGATTATGATTGTATGATTGTGATTGTATGATTGCGATTGTATGATTGTGATTGTATGATTATGATTGTATGATTGTGATTGTATGATTGTGATTGTATGATTGTGATTGTCTGATTGTGCTCGTGCGACTGTGATTGTACGATTGTGATTGTACGATTGTGACTGTATGATTGTGATTGTATGATTATGATTGTATGATTGTGATTGCATGATTGTGATTGTATGATTGTGATTGCATGGTTTTGAATGTATGATTGTGATTGCATGATTGTGATTGTATGATTGTGATTGTATGATTGTGATTGTATGATTGTGATAGTATGATTGTGATTGTATGATTGTGATTGTATGATTGTGATTGCATGATTGTGATTGTATGATTGTGATTGTATGATTGTGATTGTATGATTGTGATTGTATGATTGTATTTGGGAGATTGTATTTGGGAGATTGTAATTGTATGATTGCGATTGTATGATTGTGATTGTATGATTGCGATTGTATGATTGTGATTGTATGATTGCGATTGTATGATTGTGATTGTATGATTGCGATTGTATGATTGTGATTGTATGATTGTGATTGTATGATTGTATTTGGGAGATTGTATTTGGGAGATTGTGATTGTATGATTGTGATGTATGATTGTAATTGTATGATTATGATTGTATGATTGTGATTGTATGATTTTGATTGTATGATTGTATTTGGGAGATTGTATTTGGGAGATTGTAATTGTATGATTGCGATTGTATGATTGTGATTGTATGACTGCGATTGTATGATTGTGATTGTATGATTGTGATGTATGATTGTAATTGTATGATTATGATTGTATGATTGTGATTGTATGATTGAGATTGTATGATTGTGATTGTATGCTTGCGATTGTATGATTGTGATTGTATGATTGTGATTCTTTGATTGTGATTCTTTGATTGTGATTGTATGATTGTGATTGTATGATTGTGATTGTATGATTGTGATGTATGATTGTAATTGTATGATTATGATTGTATGATTGTGATTGTATGATTGTGATTGTATGATTGTGATTGTATGGTTGTGATTGTATGAGTGTGATTGTCTGATTGTGGTTGTGCGATTGTGATTGTGCGATTGTGATTGTACGATTGTGATTGAATGATTGTGATTGTATGATTCTGATTGTATGATTGTGATTGTATGATTGTGATTGTATGATTGTGATTGTATGATTGTGATTGTATGATTGTGATTGTATGATTGTGATTGTATGATTGTGATTGTATGATTGTGATTGTATGATTGTGATTGTATGATTGTGATTGTATGATTGTGATTGTATGAGTGTGATTGTCTGATTGTGGTTGTGCGATTGTGATTGTACGATTGTGAATGTACGATTGTGATTGTATGATTGTGATTGTAGGAATATGATTGTATGATTGTGATTGCATGATTGTGATTGTATGATTGTGATTGTATGGTTGAGATTGTATGATTGTGATTGTATGCTTGCCTTTGTATGATTGTGATTGTATGATTGTGATTGTATGATTGTGATTGTATGATTGTGATTGTATGATTGTGATTGTATGATTGTGATTGTATGATTGTGATAGTATGATAGTGATTGTATGATTGTGATTGTATGACTGTGATTGTATGATTGTGATTGTATGATTGCGATTGTATGATTGTGAAAGTATGATTGTGATGGTATGATTGTGATTGTATGATTGTGATTGTATGATTGTGATTGTATGAGTGTTATTGTCTGATTGTGGTTGTGCGATTGTGATTATACGATTGTGATTGAACGATTGTAGTTGAATGATTGTGATTGTATGATTCTGATTGTATGATTGTGATTGCATGATTGTGATTGTATGATTGTGATTGCATGATTTTGAATGTATGATTGTTATTGAATGATTGTGATTGTATGATTCTGATTGTATGATTGTGATTGCATGATTGTGATTGTATGATTGTGATTGTATGATTGTGATGAATGATTGTAATTGTATGATTATGATTGTATGATTGTGATTGTATGATTGTGATTGTATGATTGCGATTGTATGATTGTGATTGTATGATTGTGATGTATGATTGTAATTGTATGATTGTGATTGTATGATTGTGATTGTATGATTGTGATTGTATGATTGCGATTGTATGATTGTGATTGTATGATTGTGATGTATGATTGTAATTGTATGATTATGATTGTATGATTGTGATTGTATGATTGAGATTGTATGATAGTGATTGTATGATTGCGATTGTATGATTGTGATTGTATGATTGTGATTGTATGATTGTGATTGTATGAGTGTGATTGTATGATTGTGATTGTACGATTGTGATTGTATGATTGTGAAAGTATGATTGTGATTGTATGATTGTGATTGTACGATTGTGATTGTATGATTGTGAAAGTATGATTGTGATTGTATGATTGCGATTGTATGATTGTGATTGTATGATTGTGATGTATGATTCTATTTGTATGATTATGATTGTATGATTGTGATTGTATGATTGAGATTGTATGATTGTGATTGTATGCTTGCGATTGTATGACTGTGGTTGTATGATATTGATTGTATGATTGTGATTGTATGATTGTGATTGTATGATTATGATTGTATGATTGTGATTGTATGATTGTGATTGTATGATTGTGATTGTATGATTGTGATAGTATGATTGTGATTGTATGATTGTGATTGTATGACTGTGATTGTATGATTGTGATTGTATGATTGTGATTGTATGATTGTGATTCTATGATTGAGATTGTATGATTGTGATTGTATGCTTGCGATTGTATGATTGTGATTGTATGATATTGATTGTCTGATTGTGGTTGTGCGATTGTGATTGTGCGATTGTGATTGTACGATTGTTATTGAATGATTGTGATTGTATGATTCTGATTGTATGATTGTGATTGCATGATTGTGATTGTATGATTGTGATTGTATGATTGTGAAAGTATGATTGTGATGGTATGATTGTGATTGTATGATTGTGATTGCATGATTGTGATTGTATGAGTGTGATTGTCTGATTGTGGTTGTGCGATTGTGATTGTACGATTGTGATTGTACGATTGTTATTGAATGATTGTGATTGTATGATTCTGATTGTATGATTGTGATTGCATGATTGTGATTGTATGATTGTGATTGCATGATTTTGAATGTATGATTGTTATTGAATGATTGTGATTGTATGATTCTGATTGTATGATTGTGATTGCATGATTGTGATTGTATGATTGTGATTGTATGATTGTGATGTATGATTGTAATTGTACGATTATGATTGTATGATTGTGATTGTATGATTGTGATTGTATGATTGCGATTGTATGATTGTGATTGTATGATTGTGATGTATGATTGTAATTGTATGATTATGATTCTATGATTGTGATTGTATGATTGAGAATGTATGATCGTGATTGTATGATTGCGATTGTATGATTGTGATTGTATGATTGTGAAAGTATGATTGTGATTGTATGATTGCGATTGTATGATTGTGATTGTATGATTGTGATGTATGATTCTATTTGTATGATTATGATTGTATGATTGTGATTGTATGATTGAGATTGTATGATTGTGATTGTATGCTTGCGATTGTATGACTGTGATTGTATGATATTGATTGTATGATTGTGATTGTATGATTGTGATTGTATGATTTTGAATGTATGATTGTTGTTGAATGATTGTGATTGTATGATTCTGATTGTATGATTGTGATTGTATGATTATGATTGTATGATTGTGATTGTATGATTGTGATTGTATGATTGTGATTGTATGATTGTGATAGTATGATTGTGATTGTATGATTGTGATTGTATGACTGTGATTGTATGATTGTGATTGTATGATTGTGATTGTATGATTGTGATTGTATGATTGTGAAAGTATGATTGTGATGGTATGATTGTGATTGTATGATTGTGATTGTATGGTTGTGATTGTATGAGTGTGATTGTCTGATTGTGGTTGTGCGATTGTGATTGTGCGATTGTGATTGTACGATTGTTATTGAATGATTGTGATTGTATGATTCTGATTGTATGATTGTGATTGCATGATTGTGATTGTATGATTGTGATTGCATGATTTTGAATGTATGATTGTGCTTGTATGATTGTGATTGTATGATTCTGATTGTATGATTGTGATTGCATGATTGTGATTGTATGATTGTGATTGTATGATTGTGAAAGTATGATTGTGATGGTATGATTGTGATAGTATGATTGTGATTGTATGATTGTGATTGTATGACTGTGATTGTATGATTGTGATTGTATGATTGTGATTGTATGATTGTGATAGTATGATTGTGATTGTATGATTGTGATTGTATGACTGTGATTGTATGATTGTGATTGTATGATTGTGATTGTATGATTGTGATTGTATGATTGTGAAAGTATGATTGTGATGGTATGATTGTGATTGTATGATTGTGATTGTATGGTTGTGATTGTATGAGTGTGATTGTCTGATTGTGGTTGTGCGATTGTGATTGTGCGATTGTGATTGTACGATTGTTATTGAATGATTGTGATTGTATGATTCTGATTGTATGATTCTGATTGCATGATTGTGATTGTATGATTGTGATTGCATGATTTTGAATGTATGATTGTGCTTGTATGATTGTGATTGTATGATTGTGATTGCATGATTGTGATTGTATGATTGTGATTGTATGATTGTGATTGTATGATTGTGATTGTATGATTGTGATAGTATGATTGTGATTGTATGATTGTGATTGTATGATTGTGATTGTATGATTGTGATTGTATGATTGTGATTGTATGATTGTATTTGGGAGATTGTATTTGGGAGATTGTATTTGGGAGATTGTATTTGGGAGATTGTAATTGTATGATTGCGATTGTATGATTGTGAATGTATGATTGCGATTGTATGATTGTGATTGTATGATTGTGATGTATGATTGTAATTGTATGATTATGATTGTATGATTGTGATTGTATGATAGTGATTGTATGATTGTATTTGGGAGATTGTATTTGGGAGATTGTATTTGGGAGATTGTAATTGTATGATGGCGATTGTATGATTGTGATTGTATGATTGCGATTGTATGATTGTGATTGTATGATTGTGATGTATGATTGTAATTGTATGATTATGATTGTATGATTGTGATTGTATGATTGAGATTGTATGATTGAGATTGTATGATTGTGATTGTATGAGTGTGATTGTATGATTGTGTTTGTATGATTGTGATTGTATGATTGTGATAGTATGATTGTGATTGTATGATTGTGATTGTATGACTGTGATTGTATGATTGGGATTGTATGATTGTGATAGTATGATTGTGAAAGTATGATTGTGATTGTATGATTGTGATTGTATGATTGTGATTGTATGATTGTGATTGTATGATTGTGATTGTATGAGTGTGACTGTCTGATTGTGGTTGTGCGATTGTGATTGTACGATTGTGAATGTACGATTGTGATTGTATGATTGTGATTGTATGAATATGATTGTATGATTGTGATTGCATGATTGTGATTGTATGATTGTGATTGTATGGTTGAGATTGTATGATTGTGATTGTATGCTTGCCTTTGTATGATTGTGATTGTATGATTGTGATTGTATGATTGTGATTGTATGATTGTGATTGTATGATTGTGATAGTATGATTGTGATTGTATGATTGTGATTGTATGACTGTGATTGTATGATTGTGATTGTATGATTGTGATTGTATGATTGTGAAAGTATGATTGTGATGGTATGATTGTGATTGTATGATTGTGATTGCATGATTGTGATTGTATGAGTGTGATTGTCTGATTGTGGTTGTGCGATTGTGATTGTACGATTGTGATTGTACGATTGTTATTGAACGATTGTGATTGTATGATTCTGATTGTATGATTGTGATTGCATGATTGTGATTGTATGATTGTGATTGCATGATTTTGAATGTATGATTGTTATTGAATGATTGTGATTGTATGATTCTGATTGTATGATTGTGATTGCATGATTGTGATTGTATGATTGTGATTGTATGATTGTGATGTATGATTGTAATTGTATGATTATGATTGTATGATTGTGATTGTATGATTGTGATTGTATGATTGCGATTGTATGATTGTGATTGTATGATTGTGATGTATGATTGTAATTGTATGATTATGATTCTATGATTGTGATTGTATGATTGAGAATGTATGATCGTGATTGTATGATTGCGATTGTATGATTGTGATTGTATGATTGTGATTGTAAGATTGTGATTGTATGAGTGTGATTGTATGATTGTGATTGTATTCTTGTGATTGTATGATTCTGATTGTATGATTGTGATTGCGTGATTGTGATTGTATGATTGTGATTGCATGATTTTGAATGTATGATTGTGATTGTATGATTGTGATTGTATGATTGTGATTGTATGATTGTGATTGTATGATTGTGATTGTATGATTGTGATTGTATGATTGTGATTGTATGATTGTGATTGTATGATTGTGATTGTATGATTGTGATAGTATGATTGTGATTGTATGATTGTGATTGTATGATTGTGATTGTATGATTGTGATTGTATGATTGTGATTGTATGATTGTGATTGTATGATTGTGATTGTATGATTGTATTTGGGAGATTGTATTTGGGAGATTGTAATTGTATGATTGCGATTGTATGATTGTGATTGTATGATTGCGATTGTATGATTGTGATTGTATGATTGTGATGTATGATTGTAATTGTATGATTATGATTGTATGATTGTGATTGTATGATTTTGATTGTATGATTGTATTTGGGAGATTGTATTTGGGAGATTGTAATTGTATGATTGCGATTGTATGATTGTGATTGTATGACTGCGATTGTATGATTGTGATTGTATGATTGTGATGTATGATTGTAATTGTATGATTATGATTGTATGATTGTGATTGTATGATTGAGATTGTATGATTGTGATTGTATGCTTGCGATTGTATGATTGTGATTGTATGATTGTGATTCTTTGATTGTCATTCTTTGATTGTGATTGTATGATTGTGATTGTATGATTGTGATTGTATGATTGTGATGTATGATTGTAATTGTATGATTATGATTGTATGATTGTGATTGTATGATTATGATTGTATGATTGTGATTGTATGATTGCGATTGTATGATTGTGATTGTATGATTATGATTGTATGATTGTGATTGTATGATTGTGATTGTATGATTGTGATTGTCTGATTGTGCTCGTGCGACTGTGATTGTACGATTGTGATTGTACGATTGTGACTGTATGATTGTGATTGTATGATTATGATTGTATGATTGTGATTGCATGATTGTGATTGTATGATTGTGATTGCATGGTTTTGAATGTATGATTGTGATTGCATGATTGTGATTGTATGATTGTGATTGTATGATTGTGATTGTATGATTGTGATAGTATGATTGTGATTGTATGATTGTGATTGTATGATTGTGATTGCATGATTGTGATTGTATGATTGTGATTGTATGATTGTGATTGTATGATTGTGATTGTATGATTGTATTTGGGAGATTGTATTTGGGAGATTGTAATTGTATGATTGCGATTGTATGATTGTGATTGTATGATTGCGATTGTATGATTGTGATTGTATGATTGCGATTGTATGATTGTGATTGTATGATTGTGATGTATGATTGTAATTGTATGATTATGATTGTATGATTGTGATTGTATGATTTTGATTGTATGATTGTATTTGGGAGATTGTATTTGGGAGATTGTAATTGTATGATTGCGATTGTATGATTGTGATTGTATGACTGCGATTGTATGATTGTGATTGTATGATTGTGATGTATGATTGTAATTGTATGATTATGATTGTATGATTGTGATTGTATGATTGAGATTGTATGATTGTGATTGTATGCTTGCGATTGTATGATTGTGATTGTATGATTGTGATTCTTTGATTGTGATTCTTTGATTGTGATTGTATGATTGTGATTGTATGATTGTGATTGTATGATTGTGATGTATGATTGTAATTGTATGATTATGATTGTATGATTGTGATTGTATGATTGTGATTGTATGATTGTGATTGTATGGTTGTGATTGTATGAGTGTGATTGTCTGATTGTGGTTGTGCGATTGTGATTGTGCGATTGTGATTGTACGATTGTGATTGAATGATTGTGATTGTATGATTCTGATTGTATGATTGTGATTGTATGATTGTGATTGTATGATTGTGATTGTATGATTGTGATTGTATGATTGTGATTGTATGATTGTGATTGTATGATTGTGATTGTATGATTGTGATTGTATGATTGTGATTGTATGATTGTGATTGTATGAGTGTGATTGTCTGATTGTGGTTGTGCGATTGTGATTGTACGATTGTGAATGTACGATTGTGATTGTATGATTGTGATTGTATGAATATGATTGTATGATTGTGATTGCATGATTGTGATTGTATGATTGTGATTGTATGGTTGAGATTGTATGATTGTGATTGTATGCTTGCCTTTGTATGATTGTGATTGTATGATTGTGATTGTATGATTGTGATTGTATGATTGTGATTGTATGATTGTGATTGTATGATTGTGATTGTATGATTGTGATAGTATGATAGTGATTGTATGATTGTGATTGTATGACTGTGATTGTATGATTGTGATTGTATGATTGCGATTGTATGATTGTGAAAGTATGATTGTGATGGTATGATTGTGATTGTATGATTGTGATTGTATGATTGTGATTGTATGAGTGTTATTGTCTGATTGTGGTTGTGCGATTGTGATTATACGATTGTGATTGAACGATTGTAGTTGAATGATTGTGATTGTATGATTCTGATTGTATGATTGTGATTGCATGATTGTGATTGTATGATTGTGATTGCATGATTTTGAATGTATGATTGTTATTGAATGATTGTGATTGTATGATTCTGATTGTATGATTGTGATTGCATGATTGTGATTGTATGATTGTGATTGTATGATTGTGATGAATGATTGTAATTGTATGATTATGATTGTATGATTGTGATTGTATGATTGTGATTGTATGATTGCGATTGTATGATTGTGATTGTATGATTGTGATGTATGATTGTAATTGTATGATTGTTATTGTATGATTGTGATTGTATGATTGTGATTGCATGATTTTGAATGTATGATTGTTATTGAATGATTGTGATTGTATGATTCTGATTGTATGATTGTTATTGCATGATTGTGATTGTATGATTGTGATTGTATGATTGTGATGAATGATTGTAATTGTATGATTATGATTGTATGATTGTGATTGTATGATTGTGATTGTATGATTGCGATTGTATGATTGTGATTGTATGATTGTGATGTATGATTGTAATTGTATGATTGTGATTGTATGATTGTGATTGTATGATTGTGATTGTATGATTGCGATTGTATGATTGTGATTGTATGATTGTGATGTATGATTGTAATTGTATGATTATGATTGTATGATTGTGATTGTATGATTGAGATTGTATGATAGTGATTGTATGATTGCGATTGTATGATTGTGATTGTATGATTGTGATTGTATGATTGTGATTGTATGAGTGTGATTGTATGATTGTGATTGTACGATTGTGATTGTATGATTGTGAAAGTATGATTGTGATTGTATGATTGTGATTGTACGATTGTGATTGTATGATTGTGAAAGTATGATTGTGATTGTATGATTGCGATTGTATGATTGTGATTGTATGATTGTGATGTATGATTCTATTTGTATGATTATGATTGTATGATTGTGATTGTATGATTGAGATTGTATGATTGTGATTGTATGCTTGCGATTGTATGACTGTGGTTGTATGATATTGATTGTATGATTGTGATTGTATGATTGTGATTGTATGATTATGATTGTATGATTGTGATTGTATGATTGTGATTGTATGATTGTGATTGTATGATTGTGATAGTATGATTGTGATTGTATGATTGTGATTGTATGACTGTGATTGTATGATTGTGATTGTATGATTGTGATTGTATGATTGTGATTGTGCGATTGTGATTGTACGATTGTGAATGTACGATTGTGATTGTATGATTGTGATTGTATGAATATGATTGTATGATTGTGATTGCATGATTGTGATTGTATGATTGTGATTGTATGGTTGAGATTGTATGATTGTGATTGTATGCTTGCCTTTGTATGATTGTGATTGTATGATTGTGATTGTATGATTGTGATTGTATGATTGTGATTGTATGATTGTGATTGTATGATTGTGATAGTATGATTGTGATTGTATGATTGTGATTGTATGACTGTGATTGTATGATTGTGATTGTATGATTGTGATTGTATGATTGTGAAAGTATGATTGTGATGGTATGATTGTGATTGTATGATTGTGATTGCATGATTGTGATTGTATGAGTGTGATTGTCTGATTGTGGTTGTGCGATTGTGATTGTACGATTGTGATTGTACGATTGTTATTGAACGATTGTGATTGTATGATTCTGATTGTATGATTGTGATTGCATGATTGTGATTGTATGATTGTGATTGCATGATTTTGAATGTATGATTGTTATTGAATGATTGTGATTGTATGATTCTGATTGTATGATTGTGATTGCATGATTGTGATTGTATGATTGTGATTGTATGATTGTGATGTATGATTGTAATTGTATGATTATGATTGTATGATTGTGATTGTATGATTGTGATTGTATGATTGCGATTGTATGATTGTGATTGTATGATTGTGATGTATGATTGTAATTGTATGATTATGATTCTATGATTGTGATTGTATGATTGAGAATGTATGATCGTGATTGTATGATTGCGATTGTATGATTGTGATTGTATGATTGTGATTGTAAGATTGTGATTGTATGAGTGTGATTGTATGATTGTGATTGTATTCTTGTGATTGTATGATCGTGATTGTATGATTGTGATTGTATGATTGTGATTGTATGATTGTGATTGTATGATTGTGATAGTATGATTGTGATTGTATGATTGTGATTGTATGATTGTGATTGTATGATTGTGATTGTATGATTGTGATTGTATGATTGTGATTGTATGATTGTATTTGGGAGATTGTATTTGGGAGATTGTAATTGTATGATTGCGATTGTATGATTGTGATTGTATGATTGCGATTGTATGATTGTGATTGTATGATTGTGATGTATGATTGTAATTGTATGATTATGATTGTATGATTGTGATTGTATGATTTTGATTGTATGATTTTATTTGGGAGATTGTATTTGGGAGATTGTAATTGTATGATTGCGATTGTATGATTGTGATTGTATGACTGCGATTGTATGATTGTGATTGTATGATTGTGATGTATGATTGTAATTGTATGATTATGATTGTATGATTGTGATTGTATGATTGAGATTGTATGATTGTGATTGTATGCTTGCGATTGTATGATTGTGATTGTATGATTGTGATTCTTTGATTGTCATTCTTTGATTGTGATTGTATGATTGTGATTGTATGATTGTGATTGTATGATTGTGATGTATGATTGTAATTGTATGATTATGATTGTATGATTGTGATTGTATGATTATGATTGTATGATTGTGATTGTATGATTGCGATTGTATGATTGTGATTGTATGATTATGATTGTATGATTGTGATTGTATGATTGTGATTGTATGATTGTGATTGTCTGATTGTGCTCGTGCGACTGTGATTGTACGATTGTGATTGTACGATTGTGACTGTATGATTGTGATTGTATGATTATGATTGTATGATTGTGATTGCATGATTGTGATTGTATGATTGTGATTGCATGGTTTTGAATGTATGATTGTGATTGCATGATTGTGATTGTATGATTGTGATTGTATGATTGTGATTGTATGATTGTGATAGTATGATTGTGATTGTATGATTGTGATTGTATGATTGTGATTGCATGATTGTGATTGTATGATTGTGATTGTATGATTGTGATTGTATGATTGTGATTGTATGATTGTATTTGGGAGATTGTATTTGGGAGATTGTAATTGTATGATTGCGATTGTATGATTGTGATTGTATGATTGTGATTGTATGATTATGTTTGTATGATTGTGATTGTATGATTGTGATTGTATGATTGTGATTGTATGATTGTGATAGTATGATTGTGATTGTATGATTGTGATTGTATGACTGTGATTGTATGATTGTGATTGTATGATTGTGATTGTATGATTGTGAATATATGATTGTGAAAGTATGATTGTGATGGTATGATTGTGATTGTATGATTGTGATTGTATGGTTGTGATTGTATGAGTGTGATTGTCTGATTGTGGTTGTGCGATTGTGATTGTGCGATTGTGATTGTACGATTGTTATTGAATGATTGTGATTGTATGATTCTGATTGTATGATTGTGATTGCATGATTGTGATTGTATGATTGTGATTGCATGATTTTGAATGTATGATTGTGCTTGTATGATTGTGATGGTATGATTGTGATTGTATGATTGTGATTGCATGATTGTGATTGTATGAGTGTGATTGTCTGATTGTGGTTGTGCGATTGTGATTGTACGATTGTGATTGTACGATTGTTATTGAATGATTGTGATTGTATGATTCTGATTGTATGATTGTGATTGCATGATTGTGATTGTATGATTGTGATTGCATGATTTTGAATGTATGATTGTTATTGAATGATTGTGATTGTATGATTCTGATTGTATGATTGTGATTGCATGATTGTGATTGTATGATTGTGATTGTATGATTGTGATGTATGATTGTAATTGTCCGATTATGATTGTATGATTGTGATTGTATGATTGTGATTGTATGATTGCGATTGTATGATTGTGATTGTATGATTGTGATGTATGATTGTAATTGTATGATTATGATTCTATGATTGTGATTGTATGATTGAGAATGTATGATCGTGATTGTATGATTGCGATTGTATGATTGTGATTGTATGATTGTGATAGTATGATTGTGATTGTATGATTGTGATTGTATGACTGTGATTGTATGATTGTGATTGTATGATTGTGACTGTATGATTGTGATTGTATGATTGTGAAAGTATGATTGTGATGGTATGATTGTGATTGTATGATTGTGATTGTATGGTTGTGATTGTATGAGTGTGATTGTCTGATTGTGGTTGTGCGATTGTGATTGTGCGATTGTGATTGTACGATTGTTATTGAATGATTGTGATTGTATGATTCTGATTGTATGATTGTGATTGCATGATTGTGATTGTATGATTGTGATTGCATGATTTTGAATGTATGATTGTGCTTTTATGATTGTGATTGTATGATTCTGATTGTATGATTGTGATTGCATGATTGTGATTGTATGATTGTGATTGTATGATTGTGATTGTATGATTGTATTTGGGAGATTGTATTTGGGAGATTGTAATTGTATGATTGCGATTGTATGATTGTGATTGTATGATTGCGATTGTATGATTGTGATTGTATGACTGCGATTGTATGATTGTGATTGTATGATTGTGATGTATGATTGTAATTTTATGATTATGATTGTATGATTGTGATTGTATGATTTTGATTGTATGATTGTATTTGGGAGATTGTATTTGGGAGATTGTAATTGTATGATTGCGATTGTATGATTGTGATTGTATGACTGCGATTGTATGATTGTGATTGTATGATTGTGATGTATGATTGTAATTGTATGATTATGATTGTATGATTGTGATTGTATGATTGAGATTGTATGATTGTGATTGTATGCTTGCGATTGTATGATTGTGATTGTATGATTGTGATTCTTTGATTGTGATTCTTTGATTGTGATTGTATGATTGTGATTGTATGATTGTGATTGTATGATTGTGATGTATGATTGTAATTGTATGATTATGATTGTATGATTGTGATTGTATGATTGTGATTGTGTGATTGTGATTGTATGGTTGTGATTGTATGAGTGTGATTGTCTGATTGTGGTTGTGCGATTGTGATTGTACGATTGTGATTGAATGATTGTGATTGTATGATTCTGATTGTATGATTGTGATTGTATGATTGTGATTGTATGATTGTGATTGTATGATTGTGATTGTATGATTGTGATTGTATGATTGTGATTGTATGATTGTGATTGTATGATTGTGATTGTATGATTGTGATTGTATGATTGTGATTGTATGATTGTGATTGTATGAGTGTGATTGTCTGATTGTGGTTGTGCGATTGTGATTGTACGATTGTGAATGTACGATTGTGATTGTATGATTGTGATTGTATGAATATGATTGTATGATTGTGATTGCATGATTGTGATTGTATGATTGTGATTGTATGGTTGAGATTGTATGATTGTGATTGTATGCTTGCCTTTGTATGATTGTGATTGTATGATTGTGATTGTATGATTGTGATTGTATGATTGTGATTGTATGATTGTGATTGTATGATTGTGATTGTATGATTGTGATAGTATGATAGTGATTGTATGATTGTGATTGTATGACTGTGATTGTATGATTGTGATTGTATGATTGCGATTGTATGATTGTGAAAGTATGATTGTGATGGTATGATTGTGATTGTATGATTGTGATTGTATGATTGTGATTGTATGAGTGTTATTGTCTGATTGTGGTTGTGCGATTGTGATTATACGATTGTGATTGAACGATTGTAGTTGAATGATTGTGATTGTATGATTCTGATTGTATGATTGTGATTGCATGATTGTGATTGTATCATTGTGATTGCATGATTTTGAATGTATGATTGTTATTGAATGATTGTGATTGTATGATTCTGATTGTATGATTGTGATTGCATGATTGTGATTGTATGATTGTGATTGTATGATTGTGATGAATGATTGTAATTGTATGATTATGATTGTATGATTGTGATTGTATGATTGTGATTGTATGATTGCGATTGTATGATTGTGATTGTATGATTGTGATGTATGATTGTAATTGTATGATTGTGATTGTATGATTGTGATTGTATGATTGTGATTGCATGATTTTGAATGTATGATTGTTATTGAATGATTGTGATTGTATGATTCTGATTGTATGATTGTGATTGCATGATTGTGATTGTATGATTGTGATTGTATGATTGTGATGAATGATTGTAATTGTATGATTATGATTGTATGATTGTGATTGTATGATTGTGATTGTATGATTGCGATTGTATGATTGTGATTGTATGATTGTGATGTATGATTGTAATTGTATGATTGTGATTGTATGATTGTGATTGTATGATTGTGATTGTATGATTGCGATTGTATGATTGTGATTGTATGATTGTGATGTATGATTGTAATTGTATGATTATGATTGTATGATTGTGATTGTATGATTGAGATTGTATGATAGTGATTGCATGATTGCGATTGTATGATTGTGATTGTATGATTGTGATTGTATGATTGTGATTGTATGAGTGTGATTGTATGATTGTGATTGTACGATTGTGATTGTATGATTGTGAAAGTATGATTGTGATTGTATGATTGTGATTGTACGATTGTGATTGTATGATTGTGAAAGTATGATTGTGATTGTATGATTGCGATTGTATGATTGTGATTGTATGATTGTGATGTATGATTCTATTTGTATGATTATGATTGTATGATTGTGATTGTATGATTGAGATTGTATGATTGTGATTGTATGCTTGCGATTGTATGACTGTGGTTGTATGATATTGATTGTATGATTGTGATTGTATGATTGTGATTGTATGATTATGATTGTATGATTGTGATTGTATGATTGTGATTGTATGATTGTGATTGTATGATTGTGATAGTATGATTGTGATTGTATGATTGTGATTGTATGACTGTGATTGTATGATTGTGATTGTATGATTGTGATTGTATGATTGTGATTGTACGATTGTGATTGTATGATTGTGAAAGTATGATTGTGATTGTATGATTGCGATTGTATGATTGTGATTGTATGATTGTGATGTATGATTCTATTTGTATGATTATGATTGTATGATTGTGATTGTATGATTGAGATTGTATGATTGTGATTGTATGCTTGCGATTGTATGACTGTGGTTGTATGATATTGATTGTATGATTGTGATTGTATGATTGTGATTGTATGATTGTGATTGTATGAGTGTGATTGTATGATTGTGATTGTACGATTGTGATTGTATGATTGTGAAAGTATGATTGTGATTGTATGATTGTGATTGTACGATTGTGATTGTATGATTGTGAAAGTATGATTGTGATTGTATGATTGCGATTGTATGATTGTGATTGTATGATTGTGATGTATGATTCTATTTGTATGATTATGATTGTATGATTGTGATTGTATGATTGAGATTGTATGATTGTGATTGTATGCTTGCGATTGTATGACTGTGGTTGTATGATATTGATTGTATGATTGTGATTGTATGATTGTGATTGTATGATTATGATTGTATGATTGTGATTGTATGATTGTGATTGTATGATTCTGATTGTATGATTGTGATTGCATGATTGTGATTGTATGATTGTGATTGCATGATTTTGAATGTATGATTGTGCTTGTATGATTGTGATTGTATGATTGTGATTGCATGATTGTGATTGTATGATTGTGATTGTATGATTGTGATTGTATGATTGTGATTGTATGATTGTGATAGTATGATTGTGATTGTATGATTGTGATTGTATGATTGTGATTGTATGATTGTGATTGTATGATTGTGATTGTATGATTGTGATTGTATGATTGTGATTGTATGATTGTGATTGTATGATTGTGATTGTATGAGTGTGACTGTCTGATTGTGGTTGTGCGATTGTGATTGTACGATTGTGAATGTACGATTGTGATTGTATGATTGTGATTGTATGAATATGATTGTATGATTGTGATTGCATGATTGTGATTGTATGATTGTGATTGTATGGTTGAGATTGTATGATTGTGATTGTATGCTTGCCTTTGTATGGTTGTGATTGTATGATTGTGATTGTATGATTGTGATTGTATGATTGTGATTGTATGATTGTGATAGTATGATTGTGATTGTATGATTGTGATTGTATGACTGTGATTGTATGATTGTGATTGTATGATTGTGATTGTATGATTGTGAAAGTATGATTGTGATGGTATGATTGTGATTGTATGATTGTGATTGCATGATTGTGATTGTATGAGTGTGATTGTCTGATTGTGGTTGTGCGATTGTGATTGTACGATTGTGATTGTACGATTGTTATTGAATGATTGTGATTGTATGATTCTGATTGTATGATTGTGATTGCATGATTGTGATTGTATGATTGTGATTGCATGATTTTGAATGTATGATTGTTATTGAATGATTGTGATTGTATGATTCTGATTGTATGATTGTGATTGCATGATTGTGATTGTATGATTGTGATTGTATGATTGTGAAAGTATGATTGTGATGGTATGATTGTGATTGTATGATTGTGATTGCATGATTGTGATTGTATGAGTGTGATTGTCTGATTGTGGTTGTGCGATTGTGATTGTACGATTGTGATTGTACGATTGTTATTGAATGATTGTGATTGTATGATTCTGATTGTATGATTGTGATTGCATGATTGTGATTGTATGATTGTGATTGCATGATTTTGAATGTATGATTGTTATTGAATGATTGTGATTGTATGATTCTGATTGTATGATTGTGATTGCATGATTGTGATTGTATGATTGTGATTGTATGATTGTGATGTATGATTGTAATTGTACGATTATGATTGTATGATTGTGATTGTATGATTGTGATTGTATGATTGCGATTGTATGATTGTGATTGTATGATTGTGATGTATGATTGTAATTGTATGATTATGATTCTATGAATGTGATTGTATGATTGAGAATGTATGATCGTGATTGTATGATTGCGATTGTATGATTGTGATTGTATGATTGTGAAAGTATGATTGTGATTGTATGATTGCGATTGTATGATTGTGATTGTATGATTGTGATGTATGATTCTATTTGTATGATTATGATTGTATGATTGTGATTGTATGATTGAGATTGTATGATTGTGATTGTATGCTTGCGATTGTATGACTGTGATTGTATGATATTGATTGTATGATTGTGATTGTATGATTGTGATTGTATGATTATGATTGTATGATTGTGATTGTATGATTGTGATTGTATGATTGTGATTGTATGATTGTGATAGTATGATTGTGATTGTATGATTGTGATTGTATGACTGTGATTGTATGATTGTGATTGTATGATTGTGATTGTATGATTGTGATTGTATGATTGAGATTGTATGATTGTGATTGTATGCTTGCGATTGTATGATTGTGATTGTATGATATTGATTGTATGATTGTGATTGTATGATTGTGATTGTATGATTATGTTTGTATGATTGTGATTGTATGATTGTGATTGTATGATTGTGATTGTATGATTGTGATAGTATGATTGTGATTGTATGATTGTGATTGTATGACTGTGATTGTATGATTGTGATTGTATGATTGTGATTGTATGATTGTGATTGTATGATTGTGAAAGTATGATTGTGATGGTATGATTGTGATTGTATGATTGTGATTGTATGGTTGTGATTGTATGAGTGTGATTGTCTGATTGTGGTTGTGCGATTGTGATTGTGCGATTGTGATTGTACGATTGTTATTGAATGATTGTGATTGTATGATTCTGATTGTATGATTGTGATTGCATGATTGTGATTGTATGATTGTGATTGCATGATTTTGAATGTATGATTGTGCTTGTATGATTGTGATTGTATGATTCTGATTGTATGATTGTGATTGCATGATTGTGATTGTATGATTGTGATTGTATGATTGTGATTGTATGATTGTTATAGTATGATTGTGATTGTATGATTGTGATTGTATGACTGTGATTGTATGATTGTGATTGTATGATTGTGATTGTATGATTGTGATTGTATGATTGAGATTGTATGATTGTGATTGTATGCTTGCGATTGTATGATTGTGATTGTATGATATTGATTGTATGATTGTGATTGTATGATTGTGATTGTATGATTATGTTTGTATGATTGTGATTGTATGATTGTGATTGTATGATTGTGATTGTATGATTGTGATAGTATGATTGTGATGGTATGATTGTGATTGTATGATTGTGATTGCATGATTGTGATTGTATGAGTGTGATTGTCTGATTGTGGTTGTGCGATTATGATTGTACGATTGTGATTGTACGATTGTTATTGAATGATTGTGATTGTATGGTTCTGATTGTATGATTGTGATTGCATGATTGTGATTGTATGATTGTGATTGCATGATTTTGAATGTATGATTGTTATTGAATGATTGTGATTGTATGATTCTGATTGTATGATTGTGATTGCATGATTGTGATTGTATGATTGTGATTGTATGATTGTGATGTATGATTGTAATTGTATGATTATGATTGTATGATTGTGATTGTATGATTGTGATTGTATGATTGCGATTGTATGATTGTGATTGTATGATTGTGATGTATGATTGTAATTGTATGATTATGATTCTATGATTGTGATTGTATGATTGAGAATGTATGATCGTGATTGTATGATTGCGATTGTATGATTGTGATTGTATGATTGTGAAAGTATGATTGTGATTGTATGATTGCGATTGTATGATTGTGATTGTATGATTGTGATGTATGATTGTGATTGTATGATTGTGATTGTATGATTGAGATTGTATGATTGTGATTGTATGCTTGCGATTGTATGATTGTGATTGTATGATATTGATTGTATGATTGTGATTGTATGATTGTGATTGTATGATTATGATTGTATGATTGTGATTGTATGATTGTGATTGTATGATTGGGATTGTATGATTGTGATAGTATGATTGTGATTGTATGATTGTGATTGTATGACTGTGATTGTATGATTGTGATTGTATGATTGTGATTGTATGATTGTGAAAGTATGATTGTGATGGTATGATTGTGATTGTATGATTGTGATTGTATGGTTGTGATTGTATGAGTGTGATTGTCTGATTGTGGTTGTGCGATTGTGATTGTGCGATTGTGATTGTACGATTGTTATTGAATGATTGTGATTGTATGATTCTGATTGTATGATTGTGACTGCATGATTGTGATTGTATGATTGTGATTGCATGATTTTGAATGTATGATTGTGCTTGTATGATTGTGATTGTATGATTGTGATTGCATGATTGTGATTGTATGATTGTGATTGTATGATTGTGATTGTATGATTGTGATTGTATGATTGTGATAGTATGATTGTGATTGTATGATTGTGATTGTATGATTGTGATTGTATGATTGTGATGTATGATTGTAATTGTATGATTATGATTGTATGATTGTGATTGTATGATTGTGATTGTATGATTGCGATTGTATGATTGTGATTGTATGATTGTGATGTATGATTGTAATTGTATGATTATGATTCTATGATTGTGATTGTATGATTGAGAATGTATGATCGTGATTGTATGATTGCGATTGTATGATTGTGATTGTATGATTGTGATTGTATGATTGTGATTGTATGATTGCGATTGTATGATTGTGATTGTATGATTGTGATGTATGATTGTAATTGTATGATTATGATTCTATGATTGTGATTGTATGATTGAGAATGTATGATCGTGATTGTATGATTGCGATTGTATGATTGTGATTGTATGATTGTGATTGTATGATTGTGATTGTATGATATTGATTGTATGATTGTGATTGTATGATTGTGATTGTATGATTATGATTGTATGATTGTGATTGTATGATTGTGATTGTATGATTGGGATTGTATGATTGTGATAGTATGATTGTGATTGTATGATTGTGATTGTATGACTGTGATTGTATGATTGTGATTGTATGATTGTGATTGTATGATTGTGAAAGTATGATTGTGATGGTATGATTGTGATTGTATGATTGTGATTGTATGGTTGTGATTGTATGATTGCGATTGTATGATTGTGATTGTATGATTGTGATGTATGATTGTAATTGTGTGATTATGATTCTATGATTGTGATTGTATGATTGAGAATGTATGATCGTGATTGTATGATTGCGATTGTATGATTGTGATTGTATGATTGTGAAAGTATGATTGTGATTGTATGATTGCGATTGTATGATTGTGATTGTATGATTGTGATGTATGATTCTATTTGTATGATTATGATTGTATGATTGTGATTGTATGATTGAGATTGTATGATTGTGATTGTATGCTTGCGATTGTATGACTGTGATTGTATGATATTGATTGTATGATTGTGATTGTATGATTGTGATTGTATGATTATGATTGTATGATTGTGATTGTATGATTGTGATTGTATGATTGTGATTGTATGATTGTGATAGTATGATTGTGATTGTATGATTGTAATTGTATGACTGTGATTGTATGATTGTGATTGTATGATTGTGATTGTATGATTGTGATTGTATGATTGAGATTGTATGATTGTGATTGTATGCTTGCGATTGTATGATTGTGATTGTATGATATTGATTGTATGATTGTGATTGTATGATTGTGATTGTATGATTATGATTGTATGATTGTGATTGTATGATTGTGATTGTATGATTGGGATTGTATGATTGTGATAGTATGATTGTGATTGTATGATTGTGATTGTATGACTGTGATTGTATGATTGTGATTGTATGATTGTGATTGTATGATTGTGAAAGTATGATTGTGATGGTATGATTGTGATTGTATGATTGTGATTGTATGGTTGTGATTGTATGAGTGTGATTGTCTGATTGTGGTTGTGCGATTGTGATTGTGCGATTGTGATTGTACGATTGTTATTGAATGATTGTGATTGTATGATTCTGATTGTATGATTGTGACTGCATGATTGTGATTGTATGATTGTGATTGCATGATTTTGAATGTATGATTGTGCTTGTATGATTGTGATTGTATGATTGTGATTGCATGATTGTGATTGTATGATTGTGATTGTATGATTGTGATTGTATGATTGTGATTGTATGATTGTGATAGTATGATTGTGATTGTATGATTGTGATTGTATGATTGTGATTGTATGATTCTGATTGTATGATTGTGATTGTATGATTGTATTTGGGAGATTGTATTTGGGAGATTGTATTTGGGAGATTGTATTTGGGAGATTGTAATTGTATGATTGCGATTGTATTAATTTGAATGTATGATTGCGATTGTATGATTGTGATTGTATGATTGTGATGTATGATTGTAATTGTATGATTATGATTGTATGATTGTGATTGTATGATTGTGATTGTATGATTGTATTTGGGAGATTGTATTTGGGAGATTGTATTTGGGAGATTGTAATTGTATGATGGCGATTGTATGATTGTGATTGTATGATTGCGATTGTATGATTGTGATTGTATGATTGTGATGTATGATTGTAATTGTATGATTATGATTGTATGATTGTGATTGTATGATTGAGATTGTATGATTGAGATTGTATGATTGTGATTGTATGAGTGTGATTGTATGATTGTGTTTGTATGATTGTGATTGTATGATTGTGATAGTATGATTGTGATTGTATGATTGTGATTGTATGACTGTGATTGTATGATTGTGATTGTATGATTGTGATAGTATGATTGTGAAAGTATGATTGTGATTGTATGATTGTGATTGTATGATTGTGATTGTATGATTGTGATGTATGATTGTAATTGTATGATTATGATTGTATGATTGTGATTGTATGATTGTGATTGTATGATTGCGATTGTATGATTGTGATTGTATGATTGTGATGTATGATTGTAATTGTATGATTATGATTCTATGATTGTGATTGTATGATTGAGAATGTATGATCGTGATTGTATGATTGCGATTGTATGATTGTGATTGTATGATTGTGATTGTATGATTGTGATTGTATGATTGCGATTGTATGATTGTGATTGTATGATTGTGATGTATGATTGTAATTGTATGATTATGATTCTATGATTGTGATTGTATGATTGAGAATGTATGATCGTGATTGTATGATTGCGATTGTATGATTGTGATTGTATGATTGTGATTGTATGATTGTGATTGTATGAGTGTGATTGTATGATTGTGATTGTATTCTTGTGATTGTATGATTCTGATTGTATGATTGTGATTGCGTGATTGTGATTGTATGATTGTGATTGCATGATTTTGAATGTATGATTGTGATTGTATGATTGTGATTGTATGATTGTGATTGTATGATTGTGATTGTATGATTGTGATTGTATGATTGTGATTGTATGATTGTGATTGTATGATTGTATTTGGGAGATTGTATTTGGGAGATTGTAATTGTATGATTGCGATTGTATGATTGTGATTGTATGATTGCGATTGTATGATTGTGATTGTATGATTGTGATGTATGATTGTAATTGTATGATTATGATTGTATGATTGTGATTGTATGATTGTGATTGTATGATTATGATTGTATGATTGTGATTGTATGATTGTGATTGTATGATTGGGATTGTATGATTGTGATAGTATGATTGTGATTGTATGATTGTGATTGTATGACTGTGATTGTATGATTGTGATTGTATGATTGTGATTGTATGATTGTGAAAGTATGATTGTGATGGTATGATTGTGATTGTATGATTGTGATTGTATGGTTGTGATTGTATGAGTGTGATTGTCCGATTGTGGTTGTGCGATTGTGATTGTGCGATTGTGATTGTACGATTGTTATTGAATGATTGTGATTGTATGATTCTGATTGTATGATTGTGACTGCATGATTGTGATTGTATGATTGTGATTGCATGATTTTGAATGTATGATTGTGCTTGTATGATTGTGATTGTATGATTGTGATTGCATGATTGTGATTGTATGATTGTGATTGTATGATTGTGATTGTATGATTGTGATTGTATGATTGTGATAGTATGATTGTGATTGTATGATTGTGATTGTATGATTGTGATTGTATGATTGTGATGTATGATTGTAATTGTATGATTATGATTGTATGATTGTGATTGTATGATTGTGATTGTATGATTGCGATTGTATGATTGTGATTGTATGATTGTGATGTATGATTGTAATTGTATGATTATGATTCTATGATTGTGATTGTATGATTGAGAATGTATGATCGTGATTGTATGATTGCGATTGTATGATTGTGATTGTATGATTGTGATTGTATGATTGTGATTGTATGATTGCGATTGTATGATTGTGATTGTATGATTGTGATGTATGATTGTAATTGTATGATTATGATTCTATGATTGTGATTGTATGATTGAGAATGTATGATCGTGATTGTATGATTGCGATTGTATGATTGTGATTGTATGATTGTGATTGTATGATTGTGATTGTATGATATTGATTGTATGATTGTGATTGTATGATTGTGATTGTATGATTATGATTGTATGATTGTGATTGTATGATTGTGATTGTATGATTGGGATTGTATGATTGTGATAGTATGATTGTGATTGTATGATTGTGATTGTATGACTGTGATTGTATGATTGTGATTGTATGATTGTGATTGTATGATTGTGAAAGTATGATTGTGATGGTATGATTGTGATTGTATGATTGTGATTGTATGGTTGTGATTGTATGATTGCGATTGTATGATTGTGATTGTATGATTGTGATGTATGATTGTAATTGTGTGATTATGATTCTATGATTGTGATTGTATGATTGAGAATGTATGATCGTGATTGTATGATTGCGATTGTATGATTGTGATTGTATGATTGTGAAAGTATGATTGTGATTGTATGATTGCGATTGTATGATTGTGATTGTATGATTGTGATGTATGATTCTATTTGTATGATTATGATTGTATGATTGTGATTGTATGATTGAGATTGTATGATTGTGATTGTATGCTTGCGATTGTATGACTGTGATTGTATGATATTGATTGTATGATTGTGATTGTATGATTGTGATTGTATGATTATGATTGTATGATTGTGATTGTATGATTGTGATTGTATGATTGTGATTGTATGATTGTGATAGTATGATTGTGATTGTATGATTGTAATTGTATGACTGTGATTGTATGATTGTGATTGTATGATTGTGATTGTATGATTGTGATTGTATGATTGAGATTGTATGATTGTGATTGTATGCTTGCGATTGTATGATTGTGATTGTATGATATTGATTGTATGATTGTGATTGTATGATTGTGATTGTATGATTGTGATAGTATGATTGTGATTGTATGATTGTAATTGTATGACTGTGATTGTATGATTGTGATTGTATGATTGTGATTGTATGATTGTGATTGTATGATTGTGATTGTATGATTGTGATGTATGATTGTAATTGTATGATTATGATTCTATGATTGTGATTGTATGATTGAGAATGTATGATCGTGATTGTATGATTGCGATTGTATGATTGTGATTGTATGATTGTGATTGTATGGTTGTGATTGTATGATTGCGATTGTATGATTGTGATTGTATGATTGTGATGTATGATTGTAATTGTATGATTATGATTGTATGATTGTGATTGTATGATTGAGATTGTATGATTGAGATTGTATGATTGTGATTGTATGAGTGTGATTGTATGATTGTGTTTGTATGATTGTGATTGTATGATTGTGATAGTATGATTGTGATTGTATGATTGTGATTGTATGACTGTGATTGTATGATTGTGATTGTATGATTGTGATAGTATGATTGTGAAAGTATGATTGTGATTGTATGATTGTGATTGTATGATTGTGATTGTATGATTGTGATGTATGATTGTAATTGTATGATTATGATTGTATGATTGTGATTGTATGATTGTGATTGTATGATTGCGATTGTATGATTGTGATTGTATGATTGTGATGTATGATTGTAATTGTATGATTATGATTCTATGATTGTGATTGTATGATTGAGAATGTATGATCGTGATTGTATGATTGCGATTGTATGATTGTGATTGTATGATTGTGATTGTATGATTGTGATTGTATGATTGCGATTGTATGATTGTGATTGTATGATTGTGATGTATGATTGTAATTGTATGATTATGATTCTATGATTGTGATTGTATGATTGAGAATGTATGATCGTGATTGTATGATTGCGATTGTATGATTGTGATTGTATGATTGTGATTGTATGATTGTGATTGTATGAGTGTGATTGTATGATTGTGATTGTATTCTTGTGATTGTATGATTCTGATTGTATGATTGTGATTGCGTGATTGTGATTGTATGATTGTGATTGCATGATTTTGAATGTATGATTGTGATTGTATGATTGTGATTGTATGATTGTGATTGTATGATTGTGATTGTATGATTGTGATTGTATGATTGTGATTGTATGATTGTGATTGTATGATTGTATTTGGGAGATTGTATTTGGGAGATTGTAATTGTATGATTGCGATTGTATGATTGTGATTGTATGATTGCGATTGTATGATTGTGATTGTATGATTGTGATGTATGATTGTAATTGTATGATTATGATTGTATGATTGTGATTGTATGATTTTGATTGTATGATTGTATTTGGGAGATTGTATTTGGGAGATTGTAATTGTATGATTGCGATTGTATGATTGTGATTGTATGACTGCGATTGTATGATTGTGATTGTATGATTGTGATGTATGATTGTAATTGTATGATTATGATTGTATGATTGTGATTGTATGATTGAGATTGTATGATTGTGATTGTATGCTTGCGATTGTATGATTGTGATTGTATGATTGTGATTCTTTGATTGTCATTCTTTGATTGTGATTGTATGATTGTGATTGTATGATTGTGATTGTATGATTGTGATGTATGATTGTAATTGTATGATTATGATTGTATGATTGTGATTGTATGATTATGATTGTATGATTGTGATTGTATGATTGCGATTGTATGATTGTGATTGTATGATTATGATTGTATGATTGTGATTGTATGATTGTGATTGTATGATTGTGATTGTCTGATTGTGCTCGTGCGACTGTGATTGTACGATTGTGATTGTACGATTGTGACTGTATGATTGTGATTGTATGATTATGATTGTATGATTGTGATTGCATGATTGTGATTGTATGATTGTGATTGCATGGTTTTGAATGTATGATTGTGATTGCATGATTGTGATTGTATGATTGTGATTGTATGATTGTGATTGTATGATTGTGATAGTATGATTGTGATTGTATGACTGTGATTGTATGATTGTGATTGCATGATTGTGATTGTATGATTGTGATTGTATGATTGTGATTGTATGATTGTGATTGTATGATTGTATTTGGGAGATTGTATTTGGGAGATTGTAATTGTATGATTGCGATTGTATGATTGTGATTGCATGATTGCGATTGTATGATTGTGATTGTATGATTGCGATTGTATGATTGTGATTGTATGATTGTGATGTATGATTGTAATTGTATGATTATGATTGTATGATTGTGATTGTATGATTTTGATTGTATGATTGTATTTGGGAGATTGTATTTGGGAGATTGTAATTGTATGATTGCGATTGTATGATTGTGATTGTATGACTGCGATTGTATGATTGTGATTGTATGATTGTGATGTATGATTGTAATTGTATGATTATGATTGTATGATTGTGATTGTATGATTGAGATTGTATGATTGTGATTGTATGCTTGCGATTGTATGATTGTGATTGTATGATTGTGATTCTTTGATTGTGATTCTTTGATTGTGATTGTATGATTGTGATTGTATGATTATGATTGTATGATTGTGATTGCATGATTGTGATTGTATGATTGTGATTGCATGGTTTTGAATATATGATTGTGATTGCATGATTGTGATTGTATGATTGTGATTGTATGATTGTGATTGTATGATTGTGATAGTATGATTGTGATTGTATGATTGTGATTGTATGATTGTGATTGCATGATTGTGATTGTATGATTGTGATTGCATGATTTTGAATGTATGATTGTGATTGTATGATTGTGATTGTATGATTGTGATTGTATGATTGTGATTGTATGATTGTGATTGTATGATTGTGATTGTATGATTGTGATTGTATGATTGTGATTGTATGATTGTGATTGTATGATTGTGATTGTATGATTGTGATTGTATGATTGTGATAGTATGATTGTGATTGTATGATTGTGATTGTATGATTGTGATTGTATGATTGTGATTGTATGATTGTGATTGTATGATTGTGATTGTATGATTGTATTTGGGAGATTGTAGTTGGGAGATTGTATTTGGGAGATTGTAATTGTATGATTGCGATTGTATGATTGTGATTGTATGGTTGCGATTGTATGATTGTGATTGTATGATTGTGATGTATGATTGTAATTGTATGATTATGATTGTATGATTGTGATTGTATGATTGAGATTGTATGATTGTGATTGTATGCTTGCGATTGTATGATTGTGATTGTATGATTGTGATTGTATGATTGAGATTGTATGATTGTGATTGTATGATTGCGATTGTATGATTGTGATTGTATGATTGTGATTGTATGAGGGTGATTGTATGATTGTGATTGTATGATTGTGATTGTATGATTGTGAAAGTATGATTGTGATTGTATGATTGCGATTGTATGATTGTGATTGTATGATTGTGATGTATGATTCTATTTGTATGATTATGATTGTATGATTGTGATTGTATGATTGAGATTGTATGATTGTGATTGTATGCTTGCGATAGTATGATTGTGATTGTATGATATTGATTGTATGATTGTGATTGTATGATTGTGATTGTATGATTGTGATTGTATGATTGTGATTGTATGATTGTGATTGTATGATTGTGATTGTATGATTGTGATTGTATGATTGTGATAGTATGATTGTGATTGTATGATTGTGATTGTATGACTGTGATTGTATGATTGTGATTGTATGATTGTGAAAGTATGATTGTGATGGTATGATTGTGATTGTATGATTGTGATTGTATGGTTTTGATTGTATGAGTGTGATTGTCTGATTGTGGTTGTGCGATTGTGATTGTGCGATTGTGATTGTACGATTGTTATTGAATGATTGTGATTGTATGATTCTGATTGTATGATTGCGATTGCATGATTGTGATTGTATGATTGTGATTGTATGATTGTGATTGTATGATTGTGATTGTATGATTGTGATTGCATGGTTGTGATTGTATGATTGTGATTGCATAATTTTGAATGTATGATTGTGATTGTATGATTGTGATTGCATGATTGTGATTGTATGATTGTGATTGCATGATTTTGAATGTATGATTGTGATTGTATGATTGTGATTGTATGATTGTGATTGTATGATTATGATTGTATGATTGTGATTGCATGATTGTGATTGTATGATTGTGATTGCATGATGTTGAATGTATGATTGTGATTGCATGATTGTGATTGTATGATTGTGATTGTATGATTGTGATAGTATAATTGTGATTGTATGATTGTGATTGTATGATTGTGATTGTATGATTATGATTGTATGATTGTGATTGTATGATTGTATTTGGGAGATTGTATTTGGGAGATTGTATTTGGGAGATTGTAATTGTATGATTGCGATTGTATGATTGTGATTGTATGATTGCGATTGTATGAATTCGATTGTATGATTGTGATTATATGATTGTGATTGTATGATTCTGATTGTATGATTGTGATTGCATGATTGTGATTGTATGATTGTGATTGCATGATTTTGAATGTATGATTGTGATTGTATGATTGTGATTGTATGATTGTGATTGTATGATTGTGATTGTATGATTGTGATTGTATGATTGTGATTGTATGATTGTGATTGTATGATTGTGATTGTATGATTGTGATTGTATGATTGTGATTGTATGATTGTGATTGTATGATTGTGATTGTATGATTGTGATAGTATGATTGTGATTTTATGATTGTGATTGTATGATTGTGATTGTATGATTGTGATTGTATGATTGTGATTGTATGATTGTGATTGTATGATTGTGATTGTATGATTGTATTTGGGAGATTGTATTTGGGAGATTGTATTTGGGAGATTGTAATTGTATGATTGCGATTGTATGATTGTGATTGTATGATTGCGATTGTATGATTGTGATTGTATGATTGTGATGTATGATTGTAATTGTATGATTATGATTGTATGATTGTGATTGTATGATTGAGATTGTATGATTGTGATTGTATGCTTGCGATTGTATGATTGTGATTGTATGATTGTGATTCTTTGATTGTGATTGTATGATTGTGATTGTATGATTGTGATTGTATGAGTGTGATTGTATGATTGTGATTGTATGATTGTGATTGTATGATTGTGATAGTATGATTGTGATTGTATGAATGTGATTGTATGACTGTGATTGTATGATTGTGATTGTATGATTGTGATAGTATGATTGTGAAAGTATGATTGTGATTGTATGATTGTGATTGTATGATTGTGATTGTATGATTTTGATTGTATGATTGTGATTGTATGATTATGATTGTATGATTGTGATTGAATGGTTGAGATTGTATGATTGCGATTGTATGATTGTGATTGTATGATTGTGATGTATGATTGTAATTGTATGATTATGATTGTATGATTGTGATTGTATGATTGAGATTGTATGATTGTGATTGTATGATTGCGATTGTATGATTGTGATTGTATGATTGTGATTGTATGATTGTGATTGTATGAGTGTGATTGTATGATTATGATTGTATGATTGTGATTGTATGATTGTGAAAGTATGATTGTGATTGTATGATTGCGATTGTATGATTGTGATTGTATGAATGTGATGTATGATTCTATTTGTATGATTATGATTGTATGATTGTGATTGTATGATTGAGATTATATGATTGTGATTGTATGCTTGCGATTGTATGATTGTGATTGTATGATATTGATTGTATGATTGTGATTGTATGATTGTGATTGTATGATTATGATTGTATGATTGTGATTGTATGATTGTGATTGTATGATTGTGATTGTATGATTGTGATAGTATGATTGTGATTGTATGATTGTGATTGTATGACTGTGATTGTATGATTGTGATTGTATGATTGTGATTGTATGATTGTGAAAGTATGATTGTGATGGTATGATTGTGATTGTATGATTGTGATTGTATGGTTTTGATTGTATGAGTGTGATTGTCTGATTGTGGTTGTGCGATTGTGATTGTGCGATTGTGATTGTACGATTGTTATTGAATGATTGTGATTGTATGATTCTGATTGTATGATTGCGATTGCATGATTGTGATTGTATGATTGTGATTGCATGATTTTGAATGTATGATTGTGATTGTATGATTGTGATTGTATGATTGTGATTGTGTGACTGTGATTGTATGATTGTGATTGTATGATTGTGATTGTATGATTGTGATTGTATGATTGTGATTGTATGATTGTGATTGTATGATTGTGATAGTATGACTGTGATTGTATGATTGTGATTGTATGATTGTGATTGTATGATTGTGATTGTATGATTGTGATTGTATGATTGTATTTGGGAGATTGTATTTGGGAGATTGTATTTGGGAGATTGTAATTGTATGATTGCGATTGTATGATTGTGATTGTATGATTGCGATTGTATGATTGTGATTGTATGATTGTGATGTATGATTGTAATTGTATGATTATGATTGTATGATTGTGATTGTATGGTTGTGATTGTATGATTGCGATTGTATGATTGTGATTGTATGATTGTGATGTATGATTGTAATTGTATGATTATGATTGTATGATTGTGATTGTATGATTGAGATTGTACGATTGTGATTGAATAATTGTGATTGTATGATTCTGATTGTATGATTGTGATTGCATGATGTTGAACGTATGATTGTGATTGCATGATTGTGATTGTATGATTGTGATTGTATGATTGCGATTGTATGAATTTGATTGTATGATTGTGATTATATGATTGTGATTGTATGATTGTGATTGTATGATTGTGATTGTATGATTGTGATTGTATGATTGTGATTGTATGATTGTGTTTGTATGATTGTATTTGGGAGATTGTATTTGGGAGATTGTAATTGTATGATTGCGATTGTATGATTGTGATTGTATGATTGCGATTGTATGATTGTGATTGTATGATTGTGATTGTATGTTTGTGATTGCATGATTGTGATTGTATGATTGTGATTGCATGATTTTGAATGTATGATTGTGATTGTATGATTGTGAATGTATGATTGTGATTGCATGATTGTGATTGTATGATTGTGATTGTATGATTGTGATAGTATGATTGTGATTGTATGATTGTGATTGTATGATTGTGATTGTATGATTATGATTGTATGATTGTGATTGTATGATTGTATTTGGGAGATTGTATTTGGGAGATTGTATTTGGGAGATTGTAATTGTATGATTGCGATTGTATGATTGTGATTGTATGATTGTGATTGTATGATTGTGATTGTGTGACTGTGATTGTATGATTGTGATTGTATGATTGTGATTGCATGATTGTGATTGTATGATTGTGATTGCATGATTTTGAATGTATGATTGTGATTGTATGATTGTGATTGTATGATTGTGATTGTATGATTGTGATTGTATGACTATGATTGTATGATTGTGATTGCATGATTGTGATTGTATGATTGTGATTGCATGATGTTGAATGTATGATTGTGATTGCATGATTGTGATTGTATGATTGTGATTGTATGATTGTGATAGTATGATTGTGATTGTTTGATTGTGATTGTATGATTGTGATTGTATGATTATGATTGTATGATTGTGATTGTATGATTGTATTTGGGAGATTGTATTTGGGAGATTGTATTTGGGAGATTGTAATTGTATGATTGCGATTGTATGATTGTGATTGTATGATTGCGATTGTATGAATTCGATTGTATGATTGTGATTATATGATTGTGATTGTATGATTCTGATTGTATGATTGTGATTGCATGATTGTGATTGTATGATTGTGATTGCATGATTTTGAATGTATGATTGTGATTTTATGATTGTGATTGTATGATTGTGATTGTATGATTGTGATTGTATATTTGTGATTGTATGATTGTGATTGTATGATTGTGATTGTATGATTGTGATTGTATGATTGTGATTGTATGATTGTGATTGTATGATTGTGATAGAATGATTGTGATTGTATGATTGTGATTGTATGATTGTGATTGTATGATTGTGATTGTATGATTGTGATTGTATGAGTGTGATTGTATGATTGTATTTGGGAGATTGTATTTGGGAGATTGTATTTGGGAGATTGTAATTGTATGATTGCGATTGTATGATTGTGATTGTATGATTGCGATTGTATGATTGTGATTGTATGATTGTGATGTATGATTGTAATTGTATGATTATGATTGTATGATTGTGACTGTATGATTGAGATTGTATGATTGTGATTGTATGCTTGCGATTGTATGATTGTGATTGTATGATTGTGATTCTTTGATTGTGATTGTATGATTGTGATTGTATGATTGTGATTGTATGATTGTGACTGTATGAGTGTGATTGTATGATTGTGATTGTATGATTGTGATTGTATGATTGTGATAGTATGATTGTGATTGTATGAATGTGATTGCATGACTGTGATTGTATGATTGTGATTGTATGGTTGTGATAGTATGATTGTGAAAGTATGATTGTGATTGTATGATTGTGATTGTATGATTGTGATTGTATGATTGTGATTGTATGATTGTGATTGTATGATTGTGATTGTATGATTGTGATTGTCTGATTGTGGTTGTGCGATTGTGATTGTACGATTGTGATTGTACGATTGTGATAGTACGATTGTGATTGTATGATTGTGATTGTATGATTGCGATTGTATGATTGTGATTGTATGATTGTGATTGTATGATGGTGATTGTTTGAGTGTGATTGTATGATTGTGATTGTATGATTGTGATTGTATGATTGTGAAAGTATGATTGTGATTGTATGATTGCGATTGTATGATTGTGATTGTATGATTGTGATGTATGATTCTATTTGTATGATTATGATTGTATGATTGTGATTGTATGATTGAGATTGTATGATTATGATTGTATGATTGTGATTGTATGATTGTGATTGTATGATTGAGATTGTATGATTGTGATTGTATGATTGCGATTGTATGATTGCGATTGTATGATTGTGATTGTATGATTGTGATTGTATGATTGTGATTGTATGATTGTGATTGTATGATTGTGATAGTATGATTGTGATGGTATGATTGTGATTGTATGATTGTGATTGTATGGTTGTGATTGTATGAGTGTGATTGTCTGATTGTGGTTGTGCGATTGTGATTGTGCGATTGTGATTGTACGATTGTTATTGAATAATTGTGATTGTATGATTCTGATTGTATGATTGTGATTGCATGATTGTGATTGTATGATTGTGATTGCATGATTTTGAATGTATGATTGTGCTTGTATGATTGTGATTGTATGATTGTTATTGTATGATTGTGATTGTATGATTGTGATTGTATGATTGTGATTGTATGATTGTGATTGTATGATTGTGATAGTATGATTGTGATTGTATGATTGTGATTGTATGATTGTGATTGTATGATTGTGATTGTATGATTGTGATTGTATGATTGTGAAAGTATGATTGTGATGGTATGATTGTGATTGTATGATTGTGATTGTATGGTTGTGATTGTATGAGTGTGATTGTCTGATTGTGGTTGTGCGATTGTGATTGTGCGATTATGATTGTACGATTGTTATTGAATAATTGTGATTGTATGATTCTGATTGTATGATTGTGATTGCATGATTGTGATTGTATGATTGTGATTGCATGATTTTGAATGTATGATTGTGCTTGTATGATTGTGATTGTATGATTGTTATTGTATGATTGTGATTGTATGATTGTGATTGTATGATTGTGATTGTATGATTGTGATTGTATGATTGTGATAGTATGATTGTGATTGTATGATTGTGATTGTATGATTGTGATTGTATGATTGTGATTGTATGATTGTGATTGTATGATTGTGATTGTATGATTGTATTTGGGAGATTGTATTTGGGAGATTGTATTTGGGAGATTGTATTTGGGAGATTGTAATTGTATGATTGCGATTGTATGATTGTGATTGTATGATTGCGATTGTATGATTGTGATTGTATGATTGCGATGTATGATTGCAATTGTATGATTATGATTGTATGATTGTGATTGTATGATTGAGATTGTATGATTGTGATTGTATGATTGCGATTGTATGATTGTGATTGTATGATTGTGATTGTATGATTGTGATTGTATGAGTGTGATTGTATGATTGTGATTGTATGATTGTGATTGTTTGAGTGTGATTGTATGATTGTGATTGTATGATTGTGATTGTATGATTGTGAAAGTATGATTGTGATTGTATGATTGAGATTGTATGATTGTGATTGTATGATTGCGATTGTATGATTGTGATTGTATGATTGTGATTCTATGATTGTGATTGTATGATTGTGATTGTATGACTGTGATGAATGATTCTATTTGTATGATTATGATTGTATGATTGTGATTGTATGATTGAGATTGTATGATTGTGCTTGTATGCTTGCGATTGTATGATTGTGATTGTATGATATTGATTGTATGATTGTGATTGAATGATTGTGATTGTATGATTATGATTGAATGATTGTGATTGTATGATTGTGATTGTATGATTGTGATTGTATGATTGTGATTGTATGGTTTTGATTGTATAAGTGTGATTGTCTGATTGTGGTTGTGCGATTGTGATTGTGCGATTGTGATTGTACGATTGTTATTGAACGATTGTGATTGTATGATTCTGATTGTATGATTGTGATTGCATGATTGTGATTGTATGATAGTGATTGCATGATTTTGAATGTATGATTGTGATTGTATGATTGTGATTGTATGATTGTGATTGTATGATTGTGATTGTATGATTGTGATTGTATGATTGTGATTGTATGATTGTGATTGTATGATTGTGATTGTATGATTGTAATTGTATGATTGCGATTGTATGATTGTGATTGTATGATTGCGATTGTATGATTGTGATTGTATGATTGTGATGTATGATTGTAATTGTATGATTATGATTGTATGATTGTGACTGTATGATTGTGATTGTATGATTGCGATTGTATGATTGTGATTGTATGATTGTGATTGTATGATTGTGAAAGTATGATTGTGATGGTATGATTGTGATTGTATGATTGTGATTGAATGGTTTTGATTGTATGAGTGTGATTGTCTGATTGTGGTTGTGCGATTGTGATTGTGCGATTGTGATTGCACGATTGTTATTGAATGATTGTGATTGTATGATTCTGATTGTATGATTGTGATTGCATGATTGTGATTGTATGATTGTGATTGCATGGTTTTGAATGTATGATTGTGATTGCATGATTGTGATTGTATGATTGTGATTGTATGATTGTGATTGTATGATTGTGATAGTATGATTGTGATTGTATGACTGTGATTGTATGATTGTGATTGCATGATTGTGATTGTATGATTGTGATTGTATGATTGTGATTGTATGATTGTGATTGTATGATTGTATTTGGGAGATTGTATTTGGGAGATTGTAATTGTATGATTGCGATTGTATGATTGTGATTGCATGATTGCGATTGTATGATTGTGATTGTATGATTGCGATTGTATGATTGTGATTGTATGATTGTGATGTATGATTGTAATTGTATGATTATAATTGTATGATTGTGATTGTATGATTTTGATTGTATGATTGTATTTGGGAGATTGTATTTGGGAGATTGTAATTGTATGATTGCGATTGTATGATTGTGATTGTATGACTGCGATTGTATGATTGTGATTGTATGATTGTGATGTATGATTGTAATTGTATGATTATGATTGTATGATTGTGATTGTATGATTGAGATTGTATGATTGTGATTGTATGCTTGCGATTGTATGATTGTGATTGTATGATTGTGATTCTTTGATTGTGATTCTTTGATTGTGATTGTATGATTGTGATTGTATGATTATGATTGCATGATTGTGATTGTATGATTGTGATTGTATGATTGTGATTGTATGATTGTGATAGTATGATTGTGATTGTATGATTGTGATTGTATGATTGTGATTGCATGATTGTGATTGTATGATTGTGATTGCATGATTTTGAATGTATGATTGTGATTGTATGATTGTGATTGTATGATTGTGATTGTATGATTGTGATTGTATGATTGTGATTGTATGATTGTGATTGTATGATTGTGATTGTATGATTGTGATTGTATGATTGTGATTGTATGATTGTGATTGTATGATTGTGATTGTATGATTGTGATTGTATGATTGTGATAGTATGATTGTGATTGTATGATTGTGATTGTATGATTGTGATTGTATGATTGTGATTGTATGATTGTGATTGTATGATTGTGATTGTATGATTGTATTTGGGAGATTGTAGTTGGGAGATTGTATTTGGGAGATTGTAATTGTATGATTGCGATTGTATGATTGTGATTGTATGGTTGCGATTGTATGATTGTGATTGTATGATTGTGATGTATGATTGTAATTGTATGATTATGATTGTATGATTGTGATTGTATGATTGAGATTGTATGATTGTGATTGTATGCTTGCGATTGTATGATTGTGATTGTATGATTGTGATTGTATGATTGAGATTGTATGATTGTGATTGTATGATTGCGATTGTATGATTGTGATTGTATGATTGTGATTGTATGATTGTGATTGTATGAGTGTGATTGTATGATTGTGATTGTATGATTGTGATTGTATGATTGTGAAAGTATGATTGTGATTGTATGATTGCGATTGTATGATTGTGATTGTATGATTGTGATGTATGATTCTATTTGTATGATTATGATTGTATGATTGTGATTGTATGATTGAGATTGTATGATTGTGATTGTATGCTTGCGATAGTATGATTGTGATTGTATGATATTGATTGTATGATTGTGATTGTATGATTGTGATTGTATGATTGTGATTGTATGATTGTGATTGTATGATTGTGATTGTATGATTGTGATTGTATGATTGTGATTGTATGATTGTGATAGTATGATTGTGATTGTATGATTGTGATTGTATGACTGTGATTGTATGATTGTGATTGTATGATTGTGAAAGTATGATTGTGATGGTATGATTGTGATTGTATGATTGTGATTGTATGGTTTTGATTGTATGAGTGTGATTGTCTGATTGTGGTTGTGCGATTGTGATTGTGCGATTGTGATTGTACGATTGTTATTGAATGATTGTGATTGTATGATTCTGATTGTATGATTGCGATTGCATGATTGTGATTGTATGATTGTGATTGTATGATTGTGATTGTATGATTGTGATTGTATGATTGTGATTGCATGGTTGTGATTGTATGATTGTGATTGCATAATTTTGAATGTATGATTGTGATTGTATGATTGTGATTGCATGATTGTGATTGTATGATTGTGATTGCATGATTTTGAATGTATGATTGTGATTGTATGATTGTGATTGTATGATTGTGATTGTATGATTATGATTGTATGATTGTGATTGCATGATTGTGATTGTATGATTGTGATTGCATGATGTTGAATGTATGATTGTGATTGCATGATTGTGATTGTATGATTGTGATTGTATGATTGTGATAGTATAATTGTGATTGTATGATTGTGATTGTATGATTGTGATTGTATGGTTATGATTGTATGATTGTGATTGTATGATTGTATTTGGGAGATTGTATTTGGGAGATTGTATTTGGGAGATTGTAATTGTATGATTGCGATTGTATGATTGTGATTGTATGATTGCGATTGTATGAATTCGATTGTATGATTGTGATTATATGATTGTGATTGTATGATTCTGATTGTATGATTGTGATTGCATGATTGTGATTGTATGATTGTGATTGCATGATTTTGAATGTATGATTGTGATTGTATGATTGTGATTGTATGATTGTGATTGTATGATTGTGATTGTATGATTGTGATTGTATGATTGTGATTGTATGATTGTGATTGTATGATTGTGATTGTATGATTGTGATTGTATGATTGTGATTGTATGATTGTGATAGTATGATTGTGATTGTATGATTGTGATTGTATGATTGTGATTGTATGATTGTGATTGTATGATTGTGATTGTATGATTGTGATTGTATGATTGTGATTGTATGATTGTATTTGGGAGATTGTATTTGGGAGATTGTATTTGGGAGATTGTAATTGTATGATTGCGATTGTATGATTGTGATTGTATGATTGCGATTGTATGATTGTGATTGTATGATTGTGATGTATGATTGTAATTGTATGATTATGATTGTATGATTGTGATTGTATGATTGAGATTGTATGATTGTGATTGTATGCTTGCGATTGTATGATTGTGATTGTATGATTGTGATTCTTTGATTGTGATTGTATGATTGTGATTGTATGATTGTGATTGTATGAGTGTGATTGTATGATTGTGATTGTATGATTGTGATTGTATGATTGTGATAGTATGATTGTGATTGTATGAATGTGATTGTATGACTGTGATTGTATGATTGTGATTGTATGATTGTGATAGTATGATTGTGAAAGTATGATTGTGATTGTATGATTGTGATTGTATGATTGTGATTGTATGATTGTGATTGTATGATTGTGATTGTATGATTATGATTGTATGATTGTGATTGAATGGTTGAGATTGTATGATTGCGATTGTATGATTGTGATTGTATGATTGTGATGTATGATTGTAATTGTATGATTATGATTGTATGATTGTGATTGTATGATTGAGATTGTATGATTGTGATTGTATGATTGCGATTGTATGATTGTGATTGTATGATTGTGATTGTATGATTGTGATTGTATGAGTGTGATTGTATGATTATGATTGTATGATTGTGATTGTATGATTGTGAAAGTATGATTGTGATTGTATGATTGCGATTGTATGATTGTGATTGTATGAATGTGATGTATGATTCTATTTGTATGATTATGATTGTATGATTGTGATTGTATGATTGAGATTATATGATTGTGATTGTATGCTTGCGATTGTATGATTGTGATTGTATGATATTGATTGTATGATTGTGATTGTATGATTGTGATTGTATGATTATGATTGTATGATTGTGATTGTATGATTGTGATTGTATGATTGTGATTGTATGATTGTGATAGTATGATTGTGATTGTATGATTGTGATTGTATGACTGTGATTGTATGATTGTGATTGTATGATTGTGATTGTATGATTGTGAAAGTATGATTGTGATGGTATGATTGTGATTGTATGATTGTGATTGTATGGTTTTGATTGTATGAGTGTGATTGTCTGATTGTGGTTGTGCGATTGTGATTGTGCGATTGTGATTGTACGATTGTTATTGAATGATTGTGATTGTATGATTCTGATTGTATGATTGCGATTGCATGATTGTGATTGTATGATTGTGATTGCATGATTTTGAATGTATGATTGTGATTGTATGATTGTGATTGTATGATTGTGATTGTGTGACTGTGATTTTATGATTGTGATTGTATGATTGTGATTGTATGATTGTGATTGTATGATTGTGATTGTATGATTGTGATTGTATGATTGTGATAGTATGACTGTGATTGTATGATTGTGATTGTATGATTGTGATTGTATGATTGTGATTGTATGATTGTGATTGTATGATTGTATTTGGGAGATTGTATTTGGGAGATTGTATTTGGGAGATTGTAATTGTATGATTGCGATTGTATGATTGTGATTGTATGATTGCGATTGTATGATTGTGATTGTATGATTGTGATGTATGATTGTAATTGTATGATTATGATTGTATGATTGTGATTGTATGGTTGTGATTGTATGATTGCGATTGTATGATTGTGATTGTATGATTGTGATTGTATGATTGTGATTGTATGATTATGATTGTATGATTGTGATTGTATGATTGTATTTGGGAGATTGTATTTGGGAGATTGTATTTGGGAGATTGTAATTGTATGATTGCGATTGTATGATTGTGATTGTATGATTGCGATTGTATGAATTCGATTGTATGATTGTGATTATATGATTGTGATTGTATGATTCTGATTGTATGATTGTGATTGCATGATTGTGATTGTATGATTGTGATTGCATGATTTTGAATGTATGATTGTGATTTTATGATTGTGATTGTATGATTGTGATTGTATGATTGTGATTGTATATTTGTGATTGTATGATTGTGATTGTATGATTGTGATTGTATGATTGTGATTGTATGATTGTGATTGTATGATTGTGATAGAATGATTGTGATTGTATGATTGTGATTGTATGATTGTGATTGTATGATTGTGATTGTATGATTGTGATTGTATGATTGTGATTGTATGATTGTATTTGGGAGATTGTATTTGGGAGATTGTAATTGTATGATTGCGATTGTATGATTGTGATTGTATGATTGCGATTGTATGATTGTGATTGTATGATTGTGATGTATGATTGTAATTGTATGATTATGATTGTATGATTGTGATTGTATGATTGAGATTGTATGATTGTGATTGTATGCTTGCGATTGTATGATTGTGATTGTATGATTGTGATTCTTTGATTGTGATTGTATGATTGTGATTGTATGATTGTGATTGTATGATTGTGACTGTATGAGTGTGATTGTATGATTGTGATTGTATGATTGTGATTGTATGATTGTGATAGTATGATTGTGATTGTATGAATGTGATTGCATGACTGTGATTGTATGATTGTGATTGTATGGTTGTGATAGTATGATTGTGAAAGTATGATTGTGATTGTATGATTGTGATTGTATGATTGTGATTGTATGATTGTGATTGTATGATTGTGATTGTATGATTGTGATTGTATGATTGTGATTGTATGATTGTGATTGTCTGATTGTGGTTGTGCGATTGTGATTGTACGATTGTGATTGTACGATTGTGATAGTACGATTGTGATTGTATGATTGTGATTGTATGATTGCGATTGTATGATTGTGATTGTATGATTGTGATTGTATGATGGTGATTGTTTGAGTGTGATTGTATGATTGTGATTGTATGATTGTGATTGTATGATTGTGAAAGTATGATTGTGATTGTATGATTGCGATTGTATGATTGTGATTGTATGATTGTGATGTAAGATTCTATTTGTATGATTATGATTGTATGATTGTGATTGTATGATTGAGATTGTATGATTATGATTTTATGATTGTGATTGTATGATTGTGATTGTATGATTGAGATTGTATGATTGTGATTGTATGATTGCGATTGTATGATTGTGATTGTATGATTGTGATTGTATGATTGTGATTGTATGATTGTGATTGTATGATTGTGATTGTATGATTGTGATAGTATGATTGTGATGGTATGATTGTGATTGTATGATTGTGATTGTATGGTTGTGATTGTATGAGTGTGATTGTCTGATTGTGGTTGTGCGATTGTGATTGTGCGATTGTGATTGTACGATTGTTATTGAATAATTGTGATTGTATGATTCTGATTGTATGATTGTGATTGCATGATTGTGATTGTATGATTGTGATTGCATGATTTTGAATGTATGATTGTGCTTGTATGATTGTGATTGTATGATTGTTATTGTATGATTGTGATTGTATGATTGTGATTGTATGATTGTGATTGTATGATTGTGATTGTATGATTGTGATAGTATGATTGTGATTGTATGATTGTGATTGTATGATTGTGATTGTATGATTGTGATTGTATGATTGTGATTGTATGATTGTGAAAGTATGATTGTGATGGTATGATTGTGATTGTATGATTGTGATTGTATGGTTGTGATTGTATGAGTGTGATTGTCTGATTGTGGTTGTGCGATTGTGATTGTGCGATTATGATTGTACGATTGTTATTGAATAATTGTGATTGTATGATTCTGATTGTATGATTGTGATTGCATGATTGTGATTGTATGATTGTGATTGCATGATTTTGAATGTATGATTGTGCTTGTATGATTGTGATTGTATGATTGTTATTGTATGATTGTGATTGTATGATTGTGATTGTATGATTGTGATTGTATGATTGTGATTGTATGATTGTGATAGTATGATTGTGATTGTATGATTGTGATTGTATGATTGTGATTGTATGATTGTGATTGTATGATTGTGATTGTATGATTGTGATTGTATGATTGTATTTGGGAGATTGTATTTGGGAGATTGTATTTGGGAGATTGTAATTGTATGATTGCGATTGTATGATTGTGATTGTATGATTGCGATTGTATGATTGTGATTGTATGATTGCGATGTATGATTGCAATTGTATGATTATGATTGTATGATTGTGATTGTATGATTGAGATTGTATGATTGTGATTGTATGATTGCGATTGTATGATTGTGATTGTATGATTGTGATTGTATGATTGTGATTGTATGAGTGTGATTGTATGATTGTGATTGTATGATTGTGATTGTTTGAGTGTGATTGTATGATTGTGATTGTATGATTGTGATTGTATGATTGTGAAAGTATGATTGTGATTGTATGATTGAGATTGTATGATTGTGATTGTATGATTGCGATTGTATGATTGTGATTGTATGATTGTGATTCTATGATTGTGATTGTATGATTGTGATTGTATGACTGTGATGAATGATTCTATTTGTATGATTATGATTGTATGATTGTGATTGTATGATTGAGATTGTATGATTGTGCTTGTATGCTTGCGATTGTATGATTGTGATTGTATGATATTGATTGTATGATTGTGATTGAATGATTGTGATTGTATGATTATGATTGAATGATTGTGATTGTATGATTGTGATTGTATGATTGTGATTGTATGGTTTTGATTGTATAAGTGTGATTGTCTGATTGTGGTTGTGCGATTGTGATTGTGCGATTGTGATTGTACGATTGTTATTGAACGATTGTGATTGTATGATTCTGATTGTATGATTGTGATTGCATGATTGTGATTGTATGATAGTGATTGCATGATTTTGAATGTATGATTGTGATTGTATGATTGTGATTGTATGATTGTGATTGTATGATTGTGATTGTATGATTGTGATTGTATGATTGTGATTGTATGATTGTGATTGTATGATTGTGATTGTATGATTGCGATTGTATGATTGTGATTGTATGATTATGATTGTATGATTGTGATAGTATGATTGTGATTGTATGATTGTGATTGTATGATTGTGATTGTATGATTGTGATTGTATGATTGTGATTGTATGATTGTGATTGTATGATTGTGATTGTATGATTGTGATAGTATGATTGTGATTGTATGATTGTGATTGTATGGTTTTGATTGTATGAGTGTGATTGTCTGATTGTGGTTGTGCGATTGTGATTGTGCGATTGTGATTGTACGATTGTTATTGAATGATTGTGATTGTATGATTCTGATTGTATGATTGTGATTGCATGATTGTGATTGTATGATTGTGATTGCATGATTTTGAATGTATGATTGTGATTGTATGATTGTGATTGTATGATTGTGATTGTATGATTGTGATTGTATGATTGTGATTGTATGATTGTGATTGTATGATTGTGATTGTATGATTGTGATAGTATGATTGTGATTGCATGATTGTGATTGTATGATTGTGATTGTATGATTGTGATTGTATGATTGTGATTTTCTGATTGTATTTGTATGATTATGATTGTATGATTGTGATTGTATGATTGAGATTGTATGATTGTGATTGTATGATTGCGATTGTATGATTGTGATTGTATGATTGTGATTGTATGATTGTGATTGTTTGAGTGTGATTGTATGATTGTGATTGTATGATTGTGATTGTATGATTGTGAAAGTATGATTGTGATTGTATGATTGAGATTGTATGATTGTGATTGTATGATTGCGATTGTATGATTGTGATTGTATGATTGTGATTCTATGATTGTGATTGTATGAGTGTGATTGTATGACTGTGATTGTATGATTGTGATTGTATGATTGTGATTGTATGATTGTGATTGTATGATTGTGATTGTATGATTGTAATTGTATGATTATGATTGTATGATTGTGATTGTATGATTGAGATTGTATGATTGAGATTGTATGATTGTGATTGTATGATTGTGATTGTATGATTGTGATTGTATGATTGTGATTGTATGATTGTGATTGTCTGATTGTGGTTGTATGATTGTGATTGTATGATCGTGATAGTATGATTGTGATTGTAAGATTGTGATTGTATGATTGTGATTGTATGATTGTGATTGTATGACTGTGATGGTATGATTGTGATTGTATGATCGCGATCGTATGATTGTGATTGTATGACTATGATTGTATGATGGTGATTGTATGATTGCGATTGTATGATTGTGATTGTCTGATTACGATTGTACGATTGTGTTTGTATGATTGTGATTGTATGATTATGATCGTATGATTGTCATTGTATGATTATGGCTGTATGATTGTGATTACATGATTGTGATTTTATGATTGTGATTGTATGATTGTGATTGTATGATTCTGATTGTATGACTGTGATTGTATGATTGTGATTGTATGATTGTGATTGTATGATTGTGATTGTATAATTGTGATTGTATGATTGTGATAGTATGATTGTGATTGTAAGATTGTGATTGTATGACTGTGATTGTATGATTGTGATTGTATGATTGTGATTGTATGATTGTGATTGTATGATTGTGATTGTATGATTGTGATTGTATAATTGTGATTGTATGATTGTGATAGTATGATTGTGATTGTAAGATTGTGATTGTATGACTGTGATTGTATGATTGTGATTGTATGATTATGATCGTATGATTGTGATTGTATGATTATGATTGTATGATTGTGATTGCATGATTGTGATTGTATGATTGTGATTGCATGATTCTGATTGTATGACTGTGATTGTATGATTGTGATTGTATGATTGTGATTGTATGATTGTGATTGCATGATTGTAATTGTATGATTGTGATTGTATGATTTTGATTGTATGATTGTGATTGTATGATTGTGATTGTATGATTGTGATTGTATGATTGTGATTGTCTGATTGTGGTTGTATGATTGTGATTGTATGATTGTGATCGTATGATTGTCATTGTATGATTATGGCTGTATGATTGTGATTACATGATTGTGATTTTATGATTGTGATTGTATGATTGTGATTGTATGATTGTGATAGTATGATTGTGATTGTATGATTGTGATTGTATGATTGTGATTGTATGATTGTGATAGTATGATTGTGATTGTATGATTGTGATAGTATGATTGTGATTGTCTGATTGTGGTTGTGCGATTGTAATTGTACGATTGTGATTGTACGATTGTGATTGTATGATTGTGATTGCATGATTTTGAATGTATGATTGTGATTGTATGATTGTGATTGTATGATTGTGATTGTATGATTGTGATTGTATAATTGTGATTGTATGATTGTGATAGTATGATTGTGATTGTAAGATTGTGATTGTATGACTGTGATTGTATGATTGTGATTGTATGATTGTGATTGTATGATTGTGATTGTATGATTGTGATTGTATAATTGTGATTGTATGATTGTGATAGTATGATTGTGATTGTAAGATTGTGATTGTATGACTGTGATTGTATGATTGTGATTGTATGATTATGATCGTATGATTGTGATTGTATGATTATGATTGTATGATTGTGATTGCATGATTGTGATTGTATGATTGTGATTGCATGATTGTAATTGTATGATTGTGATTGTATGATTTTGATTGTATGATTGTGATTCCATGATTGTGATTGTATGATTGTGATTGTATGATTGTGATTGTATGATTGTGATTGTCTGATTGTGGTTGTATGATTGTGATTGTATGATTGTGATTGTATGATTGTGATTGTATGATTGTGATTGTATGATTGTGATTGTACGGTTGTGATTGTATGATTGTGATTGTCTGATTGTGGTTGTGCGATTGTGATTGTATGATTGTGATTGTATGATTGTGATTGCATGATTGTGATTGTATGATTGTGATTGCATGATTTTGAATGTATGATTGTGATTGTATGATTGTCATTGTATGATTGTTATTGTATGATTGTGATTGTACGATTGAATTTGGGAGATTGTATTTGGGAGATTGTAATTGTATGATTGCGATTGTATGATTGTGATTGTATGATTGTAATTGTATGATTGTGATTGTATGATTGTGATTGAATGATTGTGATTGTATGACTGTGATGGTATGATTGTGATTGTATGATTGCGATCGTATGATTGTGATTGTATGACTATGATTGTATGATGGTGATTGTATGATTGCGATTGTATGATTGTGATTGTATGATTGTGATTGTATGATTATGATTGTATTTTTGTGATTGTATGATTGCGATTGTATGATAGTGATTGTATGATTGAGATTGTATGATTGTGATTGTATGATTGTGATTGCATGATTTTGAATGTATGATTGTGATAGTATGATTGTGATTGTATGATGTGATTGTATGATTGTCATTGTATGATTGTATTTGGGAGATTGTATTTGGGAGATTGTAATTGTATGATTGCGATTGTATGATTGGGATTGTATGATTGTGATTGTATGCTTGCGATTGTATGATTGTGATTGTATGATTGTGATTGTCTGATTGTGGTTGTGCGATTGTAATTGTACGATTGTGATTGTACGATTGTGATTGTACGATTGTGATTGTATGATTGTGATTGTATGATTGTGATTGTATGATTGTGATTGTATGATTGTGATAGTATGATTGTGATTGTATGATTGTGATTGTATGATTGTGATTGTATGATTGTGATTGTATGATTGTGATTTTCTGATTGTATTTGTATGATTATGATTGTATGATTGTGATTGTATGATTGAGATTGTATGATTGTGATTGTATGATTGCGATTGTATGATTGTGATTGTATGATTGTGATTGTATGATTGTGATTGTTTGAGTGTGATTGTATGATTGTGATTGTATGATTGTGATTGTATGATTGTGAAAGTATGATTGTGATTGTATGATTGAGATTGTATGATTGTGATTGTATGATTGCGATTGTATGATTGTGATTGTATGATTGTGATTCTATGATTGTGATTGTATGAGTGTGATTGTATGACTGTGATTGTATGATTGTGATTGTATGATTGTGATTGTATGATTGTGATTGTATGATTGTGATTGTATGATTGTAATTGTATGATTATGATTGTATGATTGTGATTGTATGATTGAGATTGTATGATTGAGATTGTATGATTGTGATTGTATGATTGTGATTGTATGATTGTGATTGTATGATTGTGATTGTATGATTGTGATTGTCTGATTGTGGTTGTATGATTGTGATTGTATGATCGTGATAGTATGATTGTGATTGTAAGATTGTGATTGTATGATTGTGATTGTATGATTGTGATTGTATGACTGTGATGGTATGATTGTGATTGTATGATCGCGATCGTATGATTGTGATTGTATGACTATGATTGTATGATGGTGATTGTATGATTGCGATTGTATGATTGTGATTGTCTGATTACGATTGTACGATTGTGGTTGTATGATTGTGATTGTATGATTATGATCGTATGATTGTCATTGTATGATTATGGCTGTATGATTGTGATTACATGATTGTGATTTTATGATTGTGATTGTATGATTGTGATTGTATGATTCTGATTGTATGACTGTGATTGTATGATTGTGATTGTATGATTGTGATTGTATGATTGTGATTGTATAATTGTGATTGTATGATTGTGATAGTATGATTGTGATTGTAAGATTGTGATTGTATGACTGTGATTGTATGATTGTGATTGTATGATTGTGATTGTATGATTGTGATTGTATGATTGTGATTGTATGATTGTGATTGTATAATTGTGATTGTATGATTGTGATAGTATGATTGTGATTGTAAGATTGTGATTGTATGACTGTGATTGTATGATTGTGATTGTATGATTATGATCGTATGATTGTGATTGTATGATTATGATTGTATGATTGTGATTGCATGATTGTGATTGTATGATTGTGATTGCATGATTCTGATTGTATGACTGTGATTGTATGATTGTGATTGTATGATTGTGATTGTATGATTGTGATTGCATGATTGTAATTGTATGATTGTGATTGTATGATTTCGATTGTATGATTGTGATTGTATGATTGTGATTGTATGATTGTGATTGTATGATTGTGATTGTCTGATTGTGGTTGTATGATTGTGATTGTATGATTGTGATCGTATGATTGTCATTGTATGATTATGGCTGTATGATTGTGATTACATGATTGTGATTTTATGATTGTGATTGTATGATTGTGATTGTATGATTGTGATAGTATGATTGTGATTGTATGATTGTGATTGTATGATTGTGATTGTATGATTGTGATAGTATGATTGTGATTGTATGATTGTGATAGTATGATTGTGATTGTCTGATTGTGGTTGTGCGATTGTAATTGTACGATTGTGATTGTACGATTGTGATTGTATGATTGTGATTGCATGATTTTGAATGTATGATTGTGATTGTATGATTGTGATTGTATGATTGTGATTGTATGATTGTGATTGTATAATTGTGATTGTATGATTGTGATAGTATGATTGTGATAGTATGATTGTGATTGTAAGATTGTGATTGTATGACTGTGATTGTATGATTGTGATTGTATGATTGTGATTGTATGATTGTGATTGTATGATTGTGATTGTATAATTGTGATTGTATGATTGTGATAGTATGATTGTGATTGTAAGATTGTGATTGTATGACTGTGATTGTATGATTGTGATTGTATGATTATGATCGTATGATTGTGATTGTATGATTATGATTGTATGATTGTGATTGCATGATTGTGATTGTATGATTGTGATTGCATGATTGTAATTGTATGATTGTGATTGTATGATTTTGATTGTATGATTGTGATTGTATGATTGTGATTGTATGATTGTGATTGTATGATTGTGATTGTATGATTGTGATTGTCTGATTGTGGTTGTATGATTGTGATTGTATGATTGTGAAAGTATGATTGTGATTGTATGCTTGCGATTGTATGATTGTGATTGTATGATATTGATTGTATGATTGTGATTGTATGATTGTGATTGTATGATTATGATTGTATGATTGTGATTGTATGATTGTGATTGTATGATTGTGATTGTATGATTGTGATAGTATGATTGTGATTGTATGATTGTGATTGTATGACTGTGATTGTATGATTGTGATTGTATGATTGTGATTGTATGATTGTGAAAGTATGATTGTGATGGTATGATTGTGATTGTATGATTGTGATTGTATGGTTTTGATTGTATGAGTGTGATTGTCTGATTGTGGTTGTGCGATTGTGATTGTGCGATTGTGATTGTACGATTGTTATTGAATGATTGTGATTGTATGATTCTGATTGTATGATTGCGATTGCATGATTGTGATTGTATGATTGTGATTGCATGATTTTGAATGTATGATTGTGATTGCATGATTGTGATTGTATGATTGTGATTGTGTGACTGTGATTTTATGATTGTGATTGTATGATTGTGATTGTATGATTGTGATTGTATGATTGTGATTGTATGATTGTGATTGTATGATTGTGATAGTATGACTGTGATTGTATGATTGTGATTGTATGATTGTGATTGTATGATTGTGATTGTATGATTGTGATTGTATGATTGTATTTGGGAGATTGTATTTGGGAGATTGTATTTGGGAGATTGTATTTGGGAGATTGTAATTGTATGATTGCGATTGTATGATTGTGATTGTATGATTGCGATTGTATGATTGTGATTGTATGATTGTGATGTATGATTGTAATTGTATGATTATGATTGTATGATTGTGATTGTATGGTTGTGATTGTATGATTGCGATTGTATGATTGTGATTGTATGATTGTGATGTATGATTGTAATTGTATGATTATGATTGTATGATTGTGATTGTATGATTGAGATTGTACGATTGTGATTGAATAATTGTGATTGTATGATTCTGATTGTATGATTGTGATTGCATGATGTTGAACGTATGATTGTGATTGCATGATTGTGATTGTATGATTGTGATTGTATGATTGCGATTGTATGAATTTGATTGTATGATTGTGATTATATGATTGTGATTGTATGATTGTGATTGTATGATTGTGATTGTATGATTGTGATTGTATGATTGTGATTGTATGATTGTATTTGGGAGATTGTATTTGGGAGATTGTAATTGTATGATTGCGATTGTATGATTGTGATTGTATGATTGCGATTGTATGATTGTGATTGTATGATTGTGATTGTATGATTGTGATTGCATGATTGTGATTGTATGATTGTGATTGCATGATTTTGAATGTATGATTGTGATTGTATGATTGTGAATGTATGATTGTGATTGCATGATTGTGATTGTATGATTGTGATTGTATGATTGTGATAGTATGATTGTGATTGTATGATTGTGATTGTATGATTGTGATTGTATGATTATGATTGTATGATTGTGATTGTATGATTGTATTTGGGAGATTGTATTTGGGAGATTGTATTTGGGAGATTGTAATTGTATGATTGCGATTGTATGATTGTGATTGTATGATTGCGATTGTATGAATTCGATTGTATGATTGTGATTATATGATTGTGATTGTATGATTCTGATTGTATGATTGTGATTGCATGATTGTGATTGTATGATTGTGATTGCATGATTTTGAATGTATGATTGTGATTGTATGATTGTGATTGTATGATTGTGATTGTATGATTGTGATTGTATGACTATGATTGTATGATTGTGATTGCATGATTGTGATTGTATGATTGTGATTGCATGATGTTGAATGTATGATTGTGATTGCATGATTGTGATTGTATGATTGTGATTGTATGATTGTGATAGTATGATTGTGATTGTATGATTGTGATTGTATGATTGTGATTGTATGATTATGATTGTATGATTGTGATTGTATGATTGTATTTGGGAGATTGTATTTGGGAGATTGTAATTGTATGATTGCGATTGTATGATTGTGATTGTATGATTGCGATTGTATGAATTCGATTGTATGATTGTGATTATATGATTGTGATTGTATGATTCTGATTGTATGATTGTGATTGCATGATTGTGATTGTATGATTGTGATTGCATGATTTTGAATGTATGATTGTGATTTTATGATTGTGATTGTATGATTGTGATTGTATGATTGTGATTGTATATTTGTGATTGTATGATTGTGATTGTATGATTGTGATTGTATGATTGTGATTGTATGATTGTGATTGTATGATTGTGATAGAATGATTGTGATTGTATGATTGTGATTGTATGATTGTGATTGTATGATTGTGATTGTATGATTGTGATTGTATGATTGTGATTGTATGATTGTATTTGGGAGATTGTATTTGGGAGATTGTATTTGGGAGATTGTAATTGTATGATTGCGATTGTATGATTGTGATTGTATGATTGCGATTGTATGATTGTGATTGTATGATTGTGATGTATGATTGTAATTGTATGATTATGATTGTATGATTGTGATTGTATGATTGAGATTGTATGATTGTGATTGTATGCTTGCGATTGTATGATTGTGATTGTATGATTGTGATTCTTTGATTGTGATTGTATGATTGTGATTGTATGATTGTGATTGTATGATTGTGACTGTATGAGTGTGATTGTATGATTGTGATTGTATGATTGTGATTGTATGATTGTGATAGTATGATTGTGATTGTATGAATGTGATTGCATGACTGTGATTGTATGATTGTGATTGTATGGTTGTGATAGTATGATTGTGAAAGTATGATTGTGATTGTATGATTGTGATTGTATGATTGTGATTGTATGATTGTGATTGTATGATTGTGATTGTATGATTGTGATTGTATGATTGTGATTGTATGATTGTGATTGTCTGATTGTGGTTGCGCGATTGTGATTGTACGATTGTGATTGTACGATTGTGATAGTACGATTGTGATTGTATGATTGTGATTGTATGATTGCGATTGTATGATTGTGATTGTATGATTGTGATTGTATGATGGTGATTGTTTGAGTGTGATTGTATGATTGTGATTGTATGATTGTGATTGTATGATTGTGAAAGTATGATTGTGATTGTATGATTGCGATTGTATGATTGTGATTGTATGATTGTGATGTATGATTCTATTTGTATGATTATGATTGTATGATTGTGATTGTATGATTGAGATTGTATGATTATGATTTTATGATTGTGATTGTATGATTGTGATTGTATGATTGAGATTGTATGATTGTGATTGTATGATTGCGATTGTATGATTGTGATTGTATGATTGTGATTGTATGATTGTGATTGTATGATTGTGATTGTATGATTGTGATTGTATGATTGTGATAGTATGATTGTGATGGTATGATTGTGATTGTATGATTGTGATTGTATGGTTGTGATTGTATGAGTGTGATTGTCTGATTGTGGTTGTGCGATTGTGATTGTGCGATTGTGATTGTACGATTGTTATTGAATAATTGTGATTGTATGATTCTGATTGTATGATTGTGATTGCATGATTGTGATTGTATGATTGTGATTGCATGATTTTGAATGTATGATTGTGCTTGTATGATTGTGATTGTATGATTGTTATTGTATGATTGTGATTGTATGATTGTGATTGTATGATTGTGATTGTATGATTGTGATTGTATGATTGTGATAGTATGATTGTGATTGTATGATTGTGATTGTATGATTGTGATTGTATGATTGTGATTGTATGATTGTGATTGTATGATTGTGAAAGTATGATTGTGATGGTATGATTGTGATTGTATGATTGTGATTGTATGGTTGTGATTGTATGAGTGTGATTGTCTGATTGTGGTTGTGCGATTGTGATTGTGCGATTATGATTGTACGATTGTTATTGAATAATTGTGATTGTATGATTCTGATTGTATGATTGTGATTGCATGATTGTGATTGTATGATTGTGATTGCATGATTTTGAATGTATGATTGTGCTTGTATGATTGTGATTGTATGATTGTTATTGTATGATTGTGATTGTATGATTGTGATTGTATGATTGTGATTGTATGATTGTGATTGTATGATTGTGATAGTATGATTGTGATTGTATGATTGTGATTGTATGATTGTGATTGTATGATTGTGATTGTATGATTGTGATTGTATGATTGTGATTGTATGATTGTATTTGGGAGATTGTATTTGGGAGATTGTATTTGGGAGATTGTATTTGGGAGATTGTAATTGTATGATTGCGATTGTATGATTGTGATTGTATGATTGTGATTCTATGATTGTGATTGTATGAGTGTGATTGTATGACTGTGATTGTATGATTGTGATTGTATGATTGTGATTGTATGATTGTGATTGTATGATTGTGATTGTATGATTGTAATTGTATGATTATGATTGTATGATTGTGATTGTATGATTGAGATTGTATGATTGAGATTGTATGATTGTGATTGTATGATTGTGATTGTATGATTGTGATTGTATGATTGTGATTGTCTGATTGTGGTTGTATGATTGTGATTGTATGATCGTGATAGTATGATTGTGATTGTAAGATTGTGATTGTATGATTGTGATTGTATGATTGTGATTGTATGACTGTGATGGTATGATTGTGATTGTATGATCGCGATCGTATGATTGTGATTGTATGACTATGATTGTATGATGGTGATTGTATGATTGCGATTGTATGATTGTGATTGTCTGATTACGATTGTACGATTGTGTTTGTATGATTGTGATTGTATGATTATGATCGTATGATTGTCATTGTATGATTATGGCTGTATGATAGTGATTACATGATTGTGATTTTATGATTGTGATTGTATGATTGTGATTGTATGATTCTGATTGTATGACTGTGATTGTATGATTGTGATTGTATGATTGTGATTGTATGATTGTGATTGTATAATTGTGATTGTATGATTGTGATAGTATGATTGTGATTGTAAGATTGTGATTGTATGACTGTGATTGTATGATTGTGATTGTATGATTGTGATTGTATGATTGTGATTGTATGATTGTGATTGTATGATTGTGATTGTATAATTGTGATTGTATGATTGTGATAGTATGATTGTGATTGTAAGATTGTGATTGTATGACTGTGATTGTATGATTGTGATTGTATGATTATGATCGTATGATTGTGATTGTATGATTATGATTGTATGATTGTGATTGCATGATTGTGATTGTATGATTGTGATTGCATGATTCTGATTGTATGACTGTGATTGTATGATTGTGATTGTATGATTGTGATTGTATGATTGTGATTGCATGATTGTAATTGTATGATTGTGATTGTATGATTTTGATTGTATGATTGTGATTGTATGATTGTGATTGTATGATTGTGATTGTATGATTGTGATTGTCTGATTGTGGTTGTATGATTGTGATTGTATGATTGTGATCGTATGATTGTCATTGTATGATTATGGCTGTATGATTGTGATTACATGATTGTGATTTTATGATTGTGATTGTATGATTGTGATTGTATGATTGTGATAGTATGATTGTGATTGTATGATTGTGATTGTATGATTGTGATTGTATGATTGTGATAGTATGATTGTGATTGTATGATTGTGATAGTATGATTGTGATTGTCTGATTGTGGTTGTGCGATTGTAATTGTACGATTGTGATTGTACGATTGTGATTGTATGATTGTGATTGCATGATTTTGAATGTATGATTGTGATTGTATGATTGTGATTGTATGATTGTGATTGTATGATTGTGATTGTATAATTGTGATTGTATGATTGTGATAGTATGATTGTGATTGTAAGATTGTGATTGTATGACTGTGATTGTATGATTGTGATTGTATGATTGTGATTGTATGATTGTGATTGTATAATTGTGATTGTATGATTGTGATAGTATGATTGTGATTGTAAGATTGTGATTGTATGACTGTGATTGTATGATTGTGATTGTATGATTATGATCGTATGATTGTGATTGTATGATTATGATTGTATGATTGTGATTGCATGATTGTGATTGTATGATTGTGATTGCATGATTGTAATTGTATGATTGTGATTGTATGATTTTGATTGTATGATTGTGATTCTATGATTGTGATTGTATGATTGTGATTGTATGATTGTGATTGTATGATTGTGATTGTCTGATTGTGGTTGTATGATTGTGATTGTATGATTGTGATTGTATGATTGTGATTGTATGATTGTGATTGTATGATTGTGATTGTACGGTTGTGATTGTATGATTGTGATTGTCTGATTGTGGTTGTGCGATTGTGATTGTATGATTGTGATTGTATGATTGTGATTGCATGATTGTGATTGTATGATTGTGATTGCATGATTTTGAATGTATGATTGTGATTGTATGATTGTCATTGTATGATTGTTATTGTATGATTGTGATTGTATGATTGAATTTGGGAGATTGTATTTGGGAGATTGTAATTGTATGATTGCGATTGTATGATTGTGATTGTATGATTGTAATTGTATGATTGTGATTGTATGATTGTGATTGAATGATTGTGATTGTATGACTGTGATGGTATGATTGTGATTGTATGATTGCGATCGTATGATTGTGATTGTATGACTATGATTGTATGATGGTGATTGTATGATTGCGATTGTATGATTGTGATTGTATGATTGTGATTGTATGATTATGATTGTATTTTTGTGATTGTATGATTGCGATTGTATGATAGTGATTGTATGATTGAGATTGTATGATTGTGATTGTATGATTGTGATTGCATGATTTTGAATGTATGATTGTGATAGTATGATTGTGATTGTATGATGTGATTGTATGATTGTCATTGTATGATTGTATTTGGGAGATTGTATTTGGGAGATTGTAATTGTATGATTGCGATTGTATGATTGGGATTGTATGATTGTGATTGTATGCTTGCGATTGTATGATTGTGATTGTATGATTGTGATTGTCTGATTGTGGTTGTGCGATTGTAATTGTACGATTGTGATTGTACGATTGTGATTGTATGATTGTGATTGTATGATTGTGATTGTATGATTGTGATTGTATGATTGTGATTGTATGATTGTGATAGTATGATTGTGATTGTATGATTGTGATTATATGATTGTGATTGTATGATTGTGATTGTATGATTGTGATTTTCTGATTGTATTTGTATGATTATGATTGTATGATTGTGATTGTATGATTGAGATTGTATGATTGTGATTGTATGATTGCGATTGTATGATTGTGATTGTATGATTGTGATTGTATGATTGTGATTGTTTGAGTGTGATTGTATGATTGTGATTGTATGATTGTGATTGTATGATTGTGAAAGTATGATTGTGATTGTATGATTGAGATTGTATGATTGTGATTGTATGATTGCGATTGTATGATTGTGATTGTATGATTGTGATTCTATGATTGTGATTGTATGAGTGTGATTGTATGACTGTGATTGTATGATTGTGATTGTATGATTGTGATTGTATGATTGTGATTGTATGATTGTGATTGTATGATTGTAATTGTATGATTATGATTGTATGATTGTGATTGTATGATTGAGATTGTATGATTGAGATTGTATGATTGTGATTGTATGATTGTGATTGTATGATTGTGATTGTATGATTGTGATTGTATGATTGTGATTGTCTGATTGTGGTTGTATGATTGTGATTGTATGATCGTGATAGTATGATTGTGATTGTAAGATTGTGATTGTATGATTGTGATTGTATGATTGTGATTGTATGACTGTGATGGTATGATTGTGATTGTATGATCGCGATCGTATGATTGTGATTGTATGACTATGATTGTATGATGGTGATTGTATGATTGCGATTGTATGATTGTGATTGTCTGATTACGATTGTACGATTGTGGTTGTATGATTGTGATTGTATGATTATGATCGTATGATTGTCATTGTATGATTATGGCTGTATGATTGTGATTACATGATTGTGATTTTATGATTGTGATTGTATGATTGTGATTGTATGATTCTGATTGTATGACTGTGATTGTATGATTGTGATTGTATGATTGTGATTGTATGATTGTGATTGTATAATTGTGATTGTATGATTGTGATAGTATGATTGTGATTGTAAGATTGTGATTGTATGACTGTGATTGTATGATTGTGATTGTATGATTGTGATTGTATGATTGTGATTGTATGATTGTGATTGTATGATTGTGATTGTATAATTGTGATTGTATGATTGTGATAGTATGATTGTGATTGTAAGATTGTGATTGTATGACTGTGATTGTATGATTGTGATTGTATGATTATGATCGTATGATTGTGATTGTATGATTATGATTGTATGATTGTGATTGCATGATTGTGGTTGTATGATTGTGATTGCATGATTCTGATTGTATGACTGTGATTGTATGATTGTGATTGTATGATTGTGATTGTATGATTGTGATTGCATGATTGTAATTGTATGATTGTGATTGTATGATTTTGATTGTATGATTGTGATTGTATGATTGTGATTGTATGATTGTGATTGTATGATTGTGATTGTCTGATTGTGGTTGTATGATTGTGATTGTATGATTGTGATCGTATGATTGTCATTGTATGATTATGGCTGTATGATTGTGATTACATGATTGTGATTTTATGATTGTGATTGTATGATTGTGATTGTATGATTGTGATAGTATGATTGTGATTGTATGATTGTGATTGTATGATTGTGATTGTATGATTGTGATAGTATGATTGTGATTGTATGATTGTGATAGTATGATTGTGATTGTCTGATTGTGGTTGTGCGATTGTAATTGTACGATTGTGATTGTACGATTGTGATTGTATGATTGTGATTGCATGATTTTGAATGTATGATTGTGATTGTATGATTGTGATTGTATGATTGTGATTGTATGATTGTGATTGTATAATTGTGATTGTATGATTGTGATAGTATGATTGTGATTGTAAGATTGTGATTGTATGACTGTGATTGTATGATTGTGATTGTATGATTGTGATTGTATGATTGTGATTGTATGATTGTGATTGTATAATTGTGATTGTATGATTGTGATAGTATGATTGTGATTGTAAGATTGTGATTGTATGACTGTGATTGTATGATTGTGATTGTATGATTATGATCGTATGATTGTGATTGTATGATTATGATTGTATGATTGTGATTGCATGATTGTGATTGTATGATTGTGATTGCATGATTGTAATTGTATGATTGTGATTGTATGATTTTGATTGTATGATTGTGATTGTATGATTGTGATTGTATGATTGTGATTGTATGATTGTGATTGTATGATTGTGATTGTCTGATTGTGGTTGTATGATTGTGATTGTATGATTGTGAAAGTATGATTGTGATTGTATGCTTGCGATTGTATGATTGTGATTGTATGATATTGATTGTATGATTGTGATTGTATGATTGTGATTGTATGATTATGATTGTATGATTGTGATTGTATGATTGTGATTGTATGATTGTGATTGTATGATTGTGATAGTATGATTGTGATTGTATGATTGTGATTGTATGACTGTGATTGTATGATTGTGATTGTATGATTGTGATTGTATGATTGTGAAAGTATGATTGTGATGGTATGATTGTGATTGTATGATTGTGATTGTATGGTTTTGATTGTATGAGTGTGATTGTCTGATTGTGGTTGTGCGATTGTGATTGTGCGATTGTGATTGTACGATTGTTATTGAATGATTGTGATTGTATGATTCTGATTGTATGATTGCGATTGCATGATTGTGATTGTATGATTGTGATTGCATGATTTTGAATGTATGATTGTGATTGTATGATTGTGATTGTATGATTGTGATTGTGTGACTGTGATTTTATGATTGTGATTGTATGATTGTGATTGTATGATTGTGATTGTATGATTGTGATTGTATGATTGTGATTGTATGATTGTGATAGTATGACTGTGATTGTATGATTGTGATTGTATGATTGTGATTGTATGATTGTGATTGTATGATTGTGATTGTATGATTGTATTTGGGAGATTGTATTTGGGAGATTGTATTTGGGAGATTGTAATTGTATGATTGCGATTGTATGATTGTGATTGTATGATTGCGATTGTATGATTGTGATTGTATGATTGTGATGTATGATTGTAATTGTATGATTATGATTGTATGATTGTGATTGTATGGTTGTGATTGTATGATTGCGATTGTATGATTGTGATTGTATGATTGTGATGTATGATTGTAATTGTATGATTATGATTGTATGATTGTGATTGTATGATTGAGATTGTACGATTGTGATTGAATAATTGTGATTGTATGATTCTGATTGTATGATTGTGATTGCATGATGTTGAACGTATGATTGTGATTGCATGATTGTGATTGTATGATTGTGATTGTATGATTGCGATTGTATGAATTTGATTGTATGATTGTGATTATATGATTGTGATTGTATGATTGTGATTGTATGATTGTGATTGTATGATTGTGATTGTATGATTGTGATTGTATGATTGTATTTGGGAGATTGTATTTGGGAGATTGTAATTGTATGATTGCGATTGTATGATTGTGATTGTATGATTGCGATTGTATGATTGTGATTGTATGATTGTGATTGTATGATTGTGATTGCATGATTGTGATTGTATGATTGTGATTGCATGATTTTGAATGTATGATTGTGATTGTATGATTGTGAATGTATGATTGTGATTGCATGATTGTGATTGTATGATTGTGATTGTATGATTGTGATAGTATGATTGTGATTGTATGATTGTGATTGTATGATTGTGATTGTATGATTATGATTGTATGATTGTGATTGTATGATTGTATTTGGGAGATTGTATTTGGGAGATTGTATTTGGGAGATTGTAATTGTATGATTGCGATTGTATGATTGTGATTGTATGATTGCGATTGTATGAATTCGATTGTATGATTGTGATTATATGATTGTGATTGTATGATTCTGATTGTATGATTGTGATTGCATGATTGTGATTGTATGATTGTGATTGCATGATTTTGAATGTATGATTGTGATTGTATGATTGTGATTGTATGATTGTGATTGTATGATTGTGATTGTATGACTATGATTGTATGATTGTGATTGCATGATTGTGATTGTATGATTGTGATTGCATGATGTTGAATGTATGATTGTGATTGCATGATTGTGATTGTATGATTGTGATTGTATGATTGTGATAGTATGATTGTGATTGTATGATTGTGATTGTATGATTGTGATTGTATGATTATGATTGTATGATTGTGATTGTATGATTGTATTTGGGAGATTGTATTTGGGAGATTGTATTTGGGAGATTGTAATTGTATGATTGCGATTGTATGATTGTGATTGTATGATTGCGATTGTATGAATTCGATTGTATGATTGTGATTATATGATTGTGATTGTATGATTCTGATTGTATGATTGTGATTGCATGATTGTGATTGTATGATTGTGATTGCATGATTTTGAATGTATGACTGTGATTTTATGATTGTGATTGTATGATTGTGATTGTATGATTGTGATTGTATATTTGTGATTGTATGATTGTGATTGTATGATTGTGATTGTATGATTGTGATTGTATGATTGTGATTGTATGATTGTGATAGAATGATTGTGATTGTATGATTGTGATTGTATGATTGTGATTGTATGATTGTGATTGTATGATTGTGATTGTATGATTGTGATTGTATGATTGTATTTGGGAGATTGTATTTGGGAGATTGTATTTGGGAGATTGTAATTGTATGATTGCGATTGTATGATTGTGATTGTATGATTGCGATTGTATGATTGTGATTGTATGATTGTGATGTATGATTGTAATTGTATGATTATGATTGTATGATTGTGATTGTATGATTGAGATTGTATGATTGTGATTGTATGCTTGCGATTGTATGATTGTGATTGTATGATTGTGATTCTTTGATTGTGATTGTATGATTGTGATTGTATGATTGTGATTGTATGATTGTGACTGTATGAGTGTGATTGTATGATTGTGATTGTATGATTGTGATTGTATGATTGTGATAGTATGATTGTGATTGTATGAATGTGATTGCATGACTGTGATTGTATGATTGTGATTGTATGGTTGTGATAGTATGATTGTGAAAGTATGATTGTGATTGTATGATTGTGATTGTATGATTGTGATTGTATGATTGTGATTGTATGATTGTGATTGTATGATTGTGATTGTATGATTGTGATTGTATGATTGTGATTGTCTGATTGTGGTTGTGCGATTGTGATTGTACGATTGTGATTGTACGATTGTGATAGTACGATTGTGATTGTATGATTGTGATTGTATGATTGCGATTGTATGATTGTGATTGTATGATTGTGATTGTATGATGGTGATTGTTTGAGTGTGATTGTATGATTGTGATTGTATGATTGTGATTGTATGATTGTGAAAGTATGATTGTGATTGTATGATTGCGATTGTATGATTGTGATTGTATGATTGTGATGTATGATTCTATTTGTATGATTATGATTGTATGATTGTGATTGTATGATTGAGATTGTATGATTATGATTTTATGATTGTGATTGTATGATTGTGATTGTATGATTGAGATTGTATGATTGTGATTGTATGATTGCGATTGTATGATTGTGATTGTATGATTGTGATTGTATGATTGTGATTGTATGATTGTGATTGTATGATTGTGATTGTATGATTGTGATAGTATGATTGTGATGGTATGATTGTGATTGTATGATTGTGATTGTATGGTTGTGATTGTATGAGTGTGATTGTCTGATTGTGGTTGTGCGATTGTGATTGTGCGATTGTGATTGTACGATTGTTATTGAATAATTGTGATTGTATGATTCTGATTGTATGATTGTGATTGCATGATTGTGATTGTATGATTGTGATTGCATGATTTTGAATGTATGATTGTGCTTGTATGATTGTGATTGTATGATTGTTATTGTATGATTGTGATTGTATGATTGTGATTGTATGATTGTGATTGTATGATTGTGATTGTATGATTGTGATAGTATGATTGTGATTGTATGATTGTGATTGTATGATTGTGATTGTATGATTGTGATTGTATGATTGTGATTGTATGATTGTGAAAGTATGATTGTGATGGTATGATTGTGATTGTATGATTGTGATTGTATGGTTGTGATTGTATGAGTGTGATTGTCTGATTGTGGTTGTGCGATTGTGATTGTGCGATTATGATTGTACGATTGTTATTGAATAATTGTGATTGTATGATTCTGATTGTATGATTGTGATTGCATGATTGTGATTGTATGATTGTGATTGCATGATTTTGAATGTATGATTGTGCTTGTATGATTGTGATTGTATGATTGTTATTGTATGATTGTGATTGTATGATTGTGATTGTATGATTGTGATTGTATGATTGTGATTGTATGATTGTGATAGTATGATTGTGATTGTATGATTGTGATTGTATGATTGTGATTGTATGATTGTGATTGTATGATTGTGATTGTATGATTGTGATTGTATGATTGTATTTGGGAGATTGTATTTGGGAGATTGTATTTGGGAGATTGTATTTGGGAGATTGTAATTGTATGATTGCGATTGTATGATTGTGATTGTATGATTGCGATTGTATGATTGTGATTGTATGATTGCGATGTATGATTGCAATTGTATGATTATGATTGTATGATTGTGATTGTATGATTGAGATTGTATGATTGTGATTGTATGATTGCGATTGTATGATTGTGATTGTATGATTGTGATTGTATGATTGTGATTGTATGAGTGTGATTGTATGATTGTGATTGTATGATTGTGATTGTTTGAGTGTGATTGTATGATTGTGATTGTATGATTGTGATTGTATGATTGTGAAAGTATGATTGTGATTGTATGATTGAGATTGTATGATTGTGATTGTATGATTGCGATTGTATGATTGTGATTGTATGATTGTGATTCTATGATTGTGATTGTATGATTGTGATTGTATGACTGTGATGAATGATTCTATTTGTATGATTATGATTGTATGATTGTGATTGTATGATTGAGATTGTATGATTGTGCTTGTATGCTTGCGATTGTATGATTGTGATTGTATGATATTGATTGTATGATTGTGATTGAATGATTGTGATTGTATGATTATGATTGAATGATTGTGATTGTATGATTGTGATTGTATGATTGTGATTGTATGATTGTGATTGTATGGTTTTGATTGTATAAGTGTGATTGTCTGATTGTGGTTGTGCGATTGTGATTGTGCGATTGTGATTGTACGATTGTTATTGAACGATTGTGATTGTATGATTCTGATTGTATGATTGTGATTGCATGATTGTGATTGTATGATAGTGATTGCATGATTTTGAATGTATGATTGTGATTGTATGATTGTGATTGTATGATTGTGATTGTATGATTGTGATTGTATGATTGTGATTGTATGATTGTGATTGTATGATTGTGATTGTATGATTGTGATTGTATGATTGTAATTGTATGATTGCGATTGTATGATTGTGATTGTATGATTGCGATTGTATGATTGTGATTGTATGATTGTGATGTATGATTGTAATTGTATGATTATGATTGTATGATTGTGACTGTATGATTGTGATTGTATGATTGCGATTGTATGATTGTGATTGTATGATTGTGATTGTATGATTGTGAAAGTATGATTGTGATGGTATGATTGTGATTGTATGATTGTGATTGAATGGTTTTGATTGTATGAGTGTGATTGTCTGATTGTGGTTGTGCGATTGTGATTGTGCGATTGTGATTGCACGATTGTTATTGAATGATTGTGATTGTATGATTCTGATTGTATGATTGTGATTGCATGATTGTGATTGCATGATTGTGATTGCATGATTGTGATTGCATGATTTTGAATGTATGATTGTGATTGTATGATTGTGATTGTATGATTGTGATTGTATGATTGTGATTGTATGATTGTGATTGTATGATTGTGATTGTATGATTGTGATTGTATGATTGTGATTGTATGATTGTGATTGTATGATTGTGATTGTATGATTGTGATTGTATGATTGTGATAGTATGATTGTGATTGTATGATTGTGATTGTATGATTGTGATTGTATGATTGTGATTGTATGATTGTGATTGTATGATTGTGATTGTATGATTGTGATTGTATGATTGTGATAGTATGATTGTGATTGTATGATTGTGATTGTATGGTTTTGATTGTATGAGTGTGATTGTCTGATTGTGGTTGTGCGATTGTGATTGTGCGATTGTGATTGTACGATTGTTATTGAATGATTGTGATTGTATGATTCTGATTGTATGATTGTGATTGCATGATTGTGATTGTATGATTGTGATTGCATGATTTTGAATGTATGATTGTGATTGTATGATTGTGATTGTATGATTGTGATTGTATGATTGTGATTGTATGATTGTGATTGTATGATTGTGATTGTATGATTGTGATTGTATGATTGTGATAGTATGATTGTGATTGTATGATTGTGATTGTATGATTGTGATTGTATGATTGTGATTGTATGATTGTGATTTTCTGATTGTATTTGTATGATTATGATTGTATGATTGTGATTGTATGATTGAGATTGTATGATTGTGATTGTATGATTGCGATTGTATGATTGTGATTGTATGATTGTGATTGTATGATTGTGATTGTTTGAGTGTGATTGTATGATTGTGATTGTATGATTGTGATTGTATGATTGTGAAAGTATGATTGTGATTGTATGATTGAGATTGTATGATTGTGATTGTATGATTGCGATTGTATGATTGTGATTGTATGATTGTGATTCTATGATTGTGATTGTATGAGTGTGATTGTATGACTGTGATTGTATGATTGTGATTGTATGATTGTGATTGTATGATTGTGATTGTATGATTGTGATTGTATGATTGTAATTGTATGATTATGATTGTATGATTGTGATTGTATGATTGAGATTGTATGATTGAGATTGTATGATTGTGATTGTATGATTGTGATTGTATGATTGTGATTGTATGATTGTGATTGTATGATTGTGATTGTCTGATTGTGGTTGTATGATTGTGATTGTATGATCGTGATAGTATGATTGTGATTGTAAGATTGTGATTGTATGATTGTGATTGTATGATTGTGATTGTATGACTGTGATGGTATGATTGTGATTGTATGATCGCGATCGTATGATTGTGATTGTATGACTATGATTGTATGACGGTGATTGTATGATTGCGATTGTATGATTGTGATTGTCTGATTACGATTGTACGATTGTGTTTGTATGATTGTGATTGTATGATTATGATCGTATGATTGTCATTGTATGATTATGGCTGTATGATTGTGATTACATGATTGTGATTTTATGATTGTGATTGTATGATTGTGATTGTATGATTCTGATTGTATGACTGTGATTGTATGATTGTGATTGTATGATTGTGATTGTATGATTGTGATTGTATAATTGTGATTGTATGATTGTGATAGTATGATTGTGATTGTAAGATTGTGATTGTATGACTGTGATTGTATGATTGTGATTGTATGATTGTGATTGTATGATTGTGATTGTATGATTGTGATTGTATGATTGTGATTGTATAATTGTGATTGTATGATTGTGATAGTATGATTGTGATTGTAAGATTGTGATTGTATGACTGTGATTGTATGATTGTGATTGTATGATTATGATCGTATGATTGTGATTGTATGATTATGATTGTATGATTGTGATTGCATGATTGTGATTGTATGATTGTGATTGCATGATTCTGATTGTATGACTGTGATTGAATGATTGTGATTGTATGATTGTGATTGTATGATTGTGATTGCATGATTGTAATTGTATGATTGTGATTGTATGATTTTGATTGTATGATTGTGATTGTATGATTGTGATTGTATGATTGTGATTGTATGATTGTGATTGTCTGATTGTGGTTGTATGATTGTGATTGTATGATTGTGATCGTATGATTGTCATTGTATGATTATGGCTGTATGATTGTGATTACATGATTGTGATTTTATGATTGTGATTGTATGATTGTGATTGTATGATTGTGATAGTATGATTGTGATTGTATGATTGTGATTGTATGATTGTGATTGTATGATTGTGATAGTATGATTGTGATTGTATGATTGTGATAGTATGATTGTGATTGTCTGATTGTGGTTGTGCGATTGTAATTGTACGATTGTGATTGTACGATTGTGATTGTATGATTGTGATTGCATGATTTTGAATGTATGATTGTGATTGTATGATTGTGATTGTATGATTGTGATTGTATGATTGTGATTGTATAATTGTGATTGTATGATTGTGATAGTATGATTGTGATTGTAAGATTGTGATTGTATGACTGTGATTGTATGATTGTGATTGTATGATTGTGATTGTATGATTGTGATTGTATGATTGTGATTGTATAATTGTGATTGTATGATTGTGATAGTATGATTGTGATTGTAAGATTGTGATTGTATGACTGTGATTGTATGATTCTGATTGTATGACTGTGATTGTATGATTGTGATTGTATGATTGTGATTGCATGATTGTGATTGTATGATTGTGATTGCATGATTGTAATTGTATGATTGTGATTGTATGATTTTGATTGTATGATTGTGATTCTATGATTGTGATTGTATGATTGTGATTGTATGATTGTGATTGTATGATTGTGATTGTCTGATTGTGGTTGTATGATTGTGATTGTATGATTGTGATTGTATGATTGTGATTGTATGATTGTGATTGTATGATTGTGATTGTACGGTTGTGATTGTATGATTGTGATTGTCTGATTGTGGTTGTGCGATTGTGATTGTATGATTGTGATTGTATGATTGTGATTGCATGATTGTGATTGTATGATTGTGATTGCATGATTTTGAATGTATGATTGTGATTGTATGATTGTCATTGTATGATTGTTATTGTATGATTGTGATTGTATGATTGAATTTGGGAGATTGTATTTGGGAGATTGTAATTGTATGATTGCGATTGTATGATTGTGATTGTATGATTGTAATTGTATGATTGTGATTGTATGATTGTGATTGAATGATTGTGATTGTATGACTGTGATGGTATGATTGTGATTGTATGATTGCGATCGTATGATTGTGATTGTATGACTATGATTGTATGATGGTGATTGTATGATTGCGATTGTATGATTGTGATTGTATGATTGTGATTGTATGATTATGATTGTATTTTTGTGATTGTATGATTGCGATTGTATGATAGTGATTGTATGATTGAGATTGTATGATTGTGATTGTATGATTGTGATTGCACGATTTTGAATGTATGATTGTGATAGTATGATTGTGATTGTATGATGTGATTGTATGATTGTCATTGTATGATTGTATTTGGGAGATTGTATTTGGGAGATTGTAATTGTATGATTGCGATTGTATGATTGGGATTGTATGATTGTGATTGTATGCTTGCGATTGTATGATTGTGATTGTATGATTGTGATTGTCTGATTGTGGTTGTGCGATTGTAATTGTACGATTGTGATTGTACGATTGTGATTGTATGATTGTGATTGTATGATTGTGATTGTATGATTGTGATTGTATGATTGTGATTGTATGATTGTGATAGTATGATTGTGATTGTATGATTGTGATTGTATGATTGTGATTGTATGATTGTGATTGTATGATTGTGATTTTCTGATTGTATTTGTATGATTATGATTGTATGATTGTGATTGTATGATTGAGATTGTATGATTGTGATTGTATGATTGCGATTGTATGATTGTGATTGTATGATTGTGATTGTATGATTGTGATTGTTTGAGTGTGATTGTATGATTGTGATTGTATGATTGTGATTGTATGATTGTGAAAGTATGATTGTGATTGTATGATTGAGATTGTATGATTGTGATTGTATGATTGCGATTGTATGATTGTGATTGTATGATTGTGATTCTATGATTGTGATTGTATGAGTGTGATTGTATGACTGTGATTGTATGATTGTGATTGTATGATTGTGATTGTATGATTGTGATTGTATGATTGTGATTGTATGATTGTAATTGTATGATTATGATTGTATGATTGTGATTGTATGATTGAGATTGTATGATTGAGATTGTATGATTGTGATTGTATGATTGTGATTGTATGATTGTGATTGTATGATTGTGATTGTATGATTGTGATTGTCTGATTGTGGTTGTATGATTGTGATTGTATGATCGTGATAGTATGATTGTGATTGTAAGATTGTGATTGTATGATTGTGATTGTATGATTGTGATTGTATGACTGTGATGGTATGATTGTGATTGTATGATCGCGATCGTATGATTGTGATTGTATGACTATGATTGTATGATGGTGATTGTATGATTGCGATTGTATGATTGTGATTGTCTGATTACGATTGTACGATTGTGGTTGTATGATTGTGATTGTATGATTATGATCGTATGATTGTCATTGTATGATTATGGCTGTATGATTGTGATTACATGATTGTGATTTTATGATTGTGATTGTATGATTGTGATTGTATGATTCTGATTGTATGACTGTGATTGTATGATTGTGATTGTATGATTGTGATTGTATGATTGTGATTGTATGATAGTGATTGTATGATTGAGATTGTATGATTGTGATTGTCTGATTGTGGTTGTGCGATTGTAATTGTACGATTGTGATTGTACGATTGTGATTGTATGATTGTGATTGTATGATTACGATTGTATGATTGTGATTGTATGATTGTGATTGTATGATTGTGATAGTATGATAGTGATTGTATGATTGTCATTGTATGATTGTGATTGTATGATTGTGATTGTATGATTGTGATTGTAGAATTGTGATTGTATGATTGTGATTGTCTGATTGTGGTTGTGCGATTGTGATTGTATGATTGTGATTGCATGATTGTGATTGTATGATTGTGATTGTATAATTTTGATTGTATGATTGTGATTGTATGATTGTGATTGTATGATTGTGATTGTATGATTGTGATTGTATCATTGTGATTGTATGATTGTGATTGTCTGATTGTGGTTGTATGATTGTGATTGTATGATTGTGATCGTATGATTGTCATTGTATGATTATGGCTGTATGATTGTGATTACATCATTGTGATTGTATGATTGTGATTGTATGATTGTGATTTTATGATTGTGATAGTCTGATTGTGATTGTATGATTGTGATTGTATGATTGTGATAGTATGATTGTGATTGTATGATGTGATTGTATGATTGTCATTGTATGATTGTATTTGGGAGATTGTATTTGGGAGATTGTAATTGTATGGTTGCGATTGTATGATTGTGATTGTATGATTGTAAATGTATGATTGTGATTGTATGATTGTGATTGTATGATTGTGATTGTATGACTGTGATGGTATGATTGTGATTGTATGATTGCGATCGTATGATTGTGATTGTATGACTATGATTGTATGATGGTGATTGTATGATTGCGATTGTATGATTGTGATTGTATGATTATGATTGTATTTTTGTGATTGTATGATTGCGATTGTATGATTGTGATTGTATGATTGAGATTGTATGATTGTGATTGTATGATTGTGATTGCATGATTGTGACTGTATGATTATGATTGCATGATTTTGAATGTATGATTGTGATTGTATGATTATGATGGTATGATTGTGATTGTCTGATTGTGATTGTATGATTGTGGTTGTATGATTGTGATTGTATGATTGTGATTGTATGATTGTAATTGTATGATTATGGCTGTATGATTGTGATTATATGATTGTGATTGCATGATTTTGAATGTATGATTGTGATAGTATGATTGTGATTGTATGATGTGATTGTATGATTGTCATTGTATGATTGTATTTGGGAGATTGTATTTGGGAGATTGTAATTGTATGATTGCGATTGTATGATTGAGACTGTATGATTGCGATTGAATGCTTGCGATTGTATGATTGTGATTGTATGTTTGTGATTGTATGATTGTGGTTGTGGGATTGTGATTGTATGATTGTGATTGTATGATTATGATCGTATGATTGTGATTGTATGATTATGATTGTATGATTGTGATTGCATGATTGTGATTGTATGATTGTGATTGCATGATTGTGATTGTATGACTGTGATTGTATGATTGTGATTGTATGATTGTGATTGTATGATTGTGATTGCATGATTGTGATTGTATGATTGTGATTGTATGATTTTGATTGTATGATTGTGATTGTATGATTGTGATAGTATGATTGTGATTGTATGATTGTGATTGTATGATTGTGATTGTATGATTGTGATTGTCTGATTGTGATCGTATGATTGTCATTGTATGATTATGGCTGTATGATTGTGATTACATCATTGTGATTGTATGATTGTGATTGTATGATTGTGATTGTATGATTGTGATAGTATGATTGTGATTGTATGAATGTGATTGTATGATTGTGATAGTATGATTGTGATTGTATGATTGTGATTGTATGATTGTGATTGTCTGACTGTGGTTGTGCGATTGTAATTGTACGATTGTGATTGTACGATTGTGATTGTATGATTGTAATTGTATGATTGTGATTGCATGATTGTGATTGTATGATTGTGATTGTATGACTGTGATGGTATGATTGTGATTGTATGATTGCGATCGTATGATTGTGATTGTATGATTGTGATTGTATGATTGTGATTGTCTGACTGTGGTTGTGCGATTGTAATTGTACGATTGTGATTGTACGATTGTGTTTGTATGATTGTGATTGTATGATTGGAATTGTATGATTATGATTGTATGATTGTGATTGTATGATTGTGATGGTATGATTGTGATTGTATGATTGCGATAGTATGATTGTGATTGTATGATTGCGATAGTATGACTGTGATTGTATGATTGTGATTGTATGATTGCGATTGTACGATTGTGATTGTATGATTGTATTTGGGAGATTGTAATTGTATGATTGCGATTGTATGATTGTGATTGTATGATTGTGATTGTATGATTGTGATAGTATGATAGTGATTGTATGATTGTGATTGCATGATTGTGACTGTATGATTATGATTGCATGATTTTGAATGTATGATTGTGATTGTATGATTGTGATGGTATGATTGTGATTGTCTGATTATGATTGTACGATTGTGGTTGTATGATTGTGATTGTATGATTATGATTGTATGATTGTGATTGTATGATTGTGATTGTATGCTTGCGATTGTACGATTGTGATTGTATGATTGCGATTGTATGATTGTGATTGCATGATTGTGATTGTATGAATGTATTTGGGAGATTGTAATTGTATGATTCCGATTGTATGATTGTGATTGTATGAATGTGATGTATGATTGTAATTGGATGATTATGATTGTATGGTTGTGATTGTGTGATTGTGATGGTATGATTGTGATTGTATGATTGCGATCGTATGATTGTGACTCTATGATTGTGATTGTATGATTGTCATTGTATGATTGTGATTGTATGATTGTGATTGTATGATTGTGATTGTATGATTGTGATTGTATGATTGTGATTGTATGATTGTGATTGTCTGATTGTGATTGTATGATTGTGATTGTATGATTGTGATTGTATGACTGTGATTGTGTGATTGTGATTGTATGATTATGATTGTATGCTTGTGATTGCATGATTGTGATTGTATGATTGTGATTGCACGATTTTGAATGTATGATTGTGATTGTATGATTGTGATTGTATAATTGTGATTGTATGATTGTGATAGTATGATTGTGATTGTATGATTGTGATTGTATGATTGTGATAGTATGATTGTGATTGTATGATTGTCATTGTATGATTGTGATTGTATGATTGTGATTGTATGATTGTGATTGTATGATTGTGATTGTATTATTGCGATTGTCTGATTGTGATTGTATGATTGTGGTTGTATGATTGTGATTGTATGACTGTGATTGTGTGATTGTGATTGTATGATTGTGATTGTATGATTGTGATTGTATGATTGTGAAAGTCTGATTGTCATTGTGTGATTGTGATTGTATGATTGTGATTGTAGGATTGTGATTGTATGATTGTGATTGTCTGATTGTGGTTGTGCGATTGTGATTGTATGATTGTGATTGTATGATTGTGATTGCATGATTGTGATTGTATGATTGTGATTGCATGATTTTGAATGTATGATTGTGATTGTATGATTGTCATTGTATGATTGTGATTGTATGATTGTGATTGTATGATTGTATTTGGGAGATTGTATTTGGGAGATTGTAATTGTATGGTTGCGATTGTATGATTGTGATTGTATGATTGTAAATGTATGATTGTGATTGTATGATTGTGATTGTATGATTGTGATTGCATGATTTTGAATGTATGATTGTGATTGTATGATTGTGATTGTATTTTTGTGATTGTATAATTGTGATTGTATGATTGTGATAGTATGATTGTGATTGTAAGATTGTGATTGTATGACTGTGATTTTATGATTGTGATTGTATGATTGTGATTGTATGATTGTGATTGTATGATTGTGATTGTATGATTGTGATAGTATGATAGTGATTGTATGATTGTCATTGTATGATTGTGATTGTATGATTGTGATTGTATGATTGTGATTGTACGATTGTGATTGTATGACTGTGATTTTATGATTGTGATTGTATGATTGTGATTGTATGATTGTGATTGTATGATTGTGATTGTATGATTGTGATTGTATGATTGTGATTGTATGATTGTGATTGTATGATTGTGATAGTATGATAGTGATTGTATGATTGTCATTGTATGATTGTGATTGTATGATTGTGATTGTATGATTGTGATTGTATTATTGCGATTGTATGATTGTGATTGCATGATTGTGATTGTATGATTGTGATTGTATGACTGTGATTGTGTGATTGTGATTGTATGATTATGATTGTATGCTTGTGATTGCATGATTGTGATTGTATGATTGTGATTGCACGATTTTGAATGTATGATTGTGATTGTATGATTGTGATTGTATAATTGTGATTGTATGATTGTGATAGTATGATTGTGATTGTATGATTGTCATTGTATGATTGTGATTGTATGATTGTGATTGTATGATTGTGATTGTATGATTGTGATTGTATTATTGCGATTGTCTGATTGTGATTGTATGATTGTGGTTGTATGATTGTGATTGTATGACTGTGATTGTGTGATTGTGATTGTATGATTGTGATTGTATGATTGTGATTGTATGATTGTGAAAGTCTGATTGTGATTGTGTGATTGTGATTGTATGATTGTGATTGTAGGATTGTGATTGTATGATTGTGATTGTCTGATTGTGGTTGTGCGATTGTGATTGTATGATTGTGATTGTATGATTGTGATTGCATGATTGTGATTGTATGATTGTGATTGCATGATTTTGAATGTATGATTGTGATTGTATGATTGTCATTGTATGATTGTGATTGTATGATTGTGATTGTATGATTGTATTTGGGAGATTGTATTTGGGAGATTGTAATTGTATGGTTGCGATTGTATGATTGTGATTGTATGATTGTAAATGTATGATTGTGATTGTATGATTGTGATTGCATGATTTTGAATGTATGATTGTGATTGTATGATTGTGATTGTATTTTTGTGATTGTATAATTGTGATTGTATGATTGTGATAGTATGATTGTGATTGTAAGATTGTGATTGTATGACTGTGATTTTATGATTGTGATTGTATGATTGTGATTGTATGATTGTGATTGTATGATTGTGATTGTATGATTGTGATAGTATGATAGTGATTGTATGATTGTCATTGTATGATTGTGATTGTATGATTGTGATTGTATGATTGTGATTGTATTAATGCGATTGTCTGATTGTGATTGTATGATTGTGGTTGTATGATTGTGATTGTATGACTGTGATTGTGTGATTGTGATTGTATGATTGTGATTGTATGATTGTGATTGTATGATTGTGAAAGTCTGATTGTGATTGTGTGATTGTGATTGTATGATTGTGATTGTAGGATTGTGATTGTATGATTGTGATTGTCTGATTGTGGTTGTGCGATTGTGATTGTATGATTGTGATTGTATGATTGTGATTGCATGATTGTGATTGTATGATTGTGATTGCATGATTTTGAATGTATGATTGTGATTGTATGATTGTCATTGTATGATTGTGATTGTATGATTGTGATTGTATGATTGTATTTGGGAGATTGTATTTGGGAGATTGTATTTGGGAGATTGTAATTGTATGGTTGCGATTGTATGACTGTGATTGTATGATTGTAAATGTATGATTGTGATTGTATGATTGTGATTGTATGATTGTGATTGTATGACTGTGATGGTATGATTGTGATTGTATGATTGCGATCGTATGATTGTGATTGTATGACTATGATTGTATGATGGTGATTGTATGATTGCGATTGTATGATTGTGATTGTATGATTATGATTGTATTTTTGTGATTGTATGATTGCGATTGTATGATTGTGATTGTATGATTGAGATTGTATGATTGTGATTGTATGATTGTGATTGCATGATTGTGACTGTATGATTATGATTGCATGATTTTGAATGTATGATTGTGATTGTATGATTATGATGGTATGATTGTGATTGTCTGATTGTGATTGTATGATTGTGGTTGTATGATTGTGATTGTATGATTGTGATTGTATGATTGTAATTGTATGATTATGGCTGTATGATTGTGATTATATGATTGTGATTGCATGATTTTGAATGTATGATTGTGATAGTATGATTGTGATTGTATGATGTGATTGTATGATGTGATTGTATGATTGTCATTGTATGATTGTATTTGGGAGATTGTATTTGGGAGATTGTAATTGTATGATTGCGATTGTATGATTGAGACTGTATGATTGCGATTGAATGATTGTGATAGTATGATTGTGATTGTATGATTGTGATAGTATGATTGTGATTGTCTGATTGTGGTTGTGCGATTGTAATTGTACGATTGTGATTGTACGATTGTGATTGTATGATTGTGATTGCATGATTTTGAATGTATGATTGTGATTGTATGATTGTGATTGTTTGATTGTGATTGTATGATTGTGATTGTATGATTGTGATTGTATAATTGTGATTGTATGATTGTGATAGTATGATTGTGATTGTAAGATTGTGATTGTATGACTGTGATTGTATGATTGTGATTGTATGATTGTGATTGTATGATTGCGATTGTATGATTGTGATTGTATAATTGTGATTGTATGATTGTGATAGTATGATTGTGATTGTAAGATTGTGATTGTATGACTGTGATTGTATGATTGTGATTGTATGATTATGATCGTATGATTGTGATTGTATGATTATGATTGTATGATTGTGATTGCATGATTGTGATTGTATGATTGTGATTGCATGATTGTAATTGTATGATTGTGATTGTATGATTTTGATTGTATGATTGTGATTGTATGATTGTGATTGTATGATTGTGATTGTATGATTGTGATTGTATGATTGTGATTGTCTGATTGTGGTTGTATGATTGTGATTGTATGATCGTGATAGTATGATTGTGATTGTATGATTGTGATTGCATGATTGTAATTGTATGATTGTGATTGTATGATTTTGATTGTATGATTGTGATTGTATGATTGTGATTGTATGATTGTGATTGTATGATTGTGATTGTATGATTGTGATTGTCTGATTGTGGTTGTATGATTGTGATTGTATGATCGTGATAGTATGATTGTGATTGTAAGATTGTGATTGTATGATTGTGATTGTATGATTGTGATTGTATGACTGTGATGGTATGATTGTGATTGTATGATCGCGATCGTATGATTGTGATTGTATGACTATGATTGTATGATGGTGATTGTATGATTGCGATTGTATGCTTGTGATTGTCTGATTGTGATTGTACGATTGTGGTTGTATGATTGTGATTGTATGATTATGATTGTATGATTGTGATGTATGATTGTGATTGTATGCTTGCGATTGTATGATTGTGATTGTATGATTGCGATTGTATGATTGAGATTGCATGATTGTGATTGTATGATTGTATTTGGGAGATTGTAATTGTATGATTCCGATTGTATGATTGTGATTGTATGATTGTGAAAGTATGATTGTGATTGTATGATTGTGATTGTATGATTGTGATTGTATGATTGTGATTGTATGATTGTGATTGTACGGTTGTGATTGTATGATTGTGATTGTCTGATTGTGGTTGTGCGATTGTGATTGTATGATTGTGATTGTATGATTGTGATTGCATGATTGTGATTGTATGATTGTGATTGCATGATTTTGAATGTATGATTGTGATTGTATGATTGTCATTGTATGATTGTTATTGTATGATTGTGATTGTATGATTGAATTTGGGAGATTGTATTTGGGAGATTGTAATTGTATGATTGCGATTGTATGGTTGTGATTGTATGATTGTAATTGTATGATTGTGATTGTATGATTGTGATTGAATGATTGTGATTGTATGACTGTGATGGTATGATTGTGATTGTATGATTGCGATCGTATGATTGTGATTGTATGACTATGATTGTATGATGGTGATTGTATGATTGCGATTGTATGATTGTGATTGTATGATTGTGATTGTATGATTATGATTGTATTTTTGTGATTGTATGATTGCGATTGTATGATAGTGATTGTATGATTGAGATTGTATGATTGTGATTGTATGATTGTGATTGTATGATTGTGAAAGTCTGATTGTGATTGTGTGATTGTGATTGTATGATTGTGATTGTAGGATTGTGATTGTATGATTGTGATTGTCTGATTGTGGTTGTGCGATTGTGATTGTATGATTGTGATTGTATGATTGTGATTGCATGATTGTGATTGTATGATTGTGATTGCATGATTTTGAATGTATGATTGTGATTGTATGATTGTCATTGTATGATTGTGATTGTATGATTGTGATTGTATGATTGTATTTGGGAGATTGTATTTGGGAGATTGTAATTGTATGGTTGCGATTGTATGATTGTGATTGTATGATTGTAAATGTATGATTGTGATTGTATGATTGTGATTGCATGATTTTGAATGTATGATTGTGATTGTATGATTGTGATTGTATTTTTGTGATTGTATAATTGTGATTGTATGATTGTGATAGTATGATTGTGATTGTAAGATTGTGATTGTATGACTGTGATTTTATGATTGTGATTGTATGATTGTGATTGTATGATTGTGATTGTATGATTGTGATTGTATGATTGTGATAGTATGATAGTGATTGTATGATTGTCATTGTATGATTGTGATTGTATGATTGTGATTGTATGATTGTGATTGTATTAATGCGATTGTCTGATTGTGATTGTATGATTGTGGTTGTATGATTGTGATTGTATGACTGTGATTGTGTGATTGTGATTGTATGATTGTGATTGTATGATTGTGATTGTATGATTGTGAAAGTCTGATTGTGATTGTGTGATTGTGATTGTATGATTGTGATTGTAGGATTGTGATTGTATGATTGTGATTGTCTGATTGTGGTTGTGCGATTGTGATTGTATGATTGTGATTGTATGATTGTGATTGCATGATTGTGATTGTATGATTGTGATTGCATGATTTTGAATGTATGATTGTGATTGTATGATTGTCATTGTATGATTGTGATTGTATGATTGTGATTGTATGATTGTATTTGGGAGATTGTATTTGGGAGATTGTATTTGGGAGATTGTAATTGTATGGTTGCGATTGTATGACTGTGATTGTATGATTGTAAATGTATGATTGTGATTGTATGATTGTGATTGTATGATTGTGATTGTATGACTGTGATGGTATGATTGTGATTGTATGATTGCGATCGTATGATTGTGATTGTATGACTATGATTGTATGATGGTGATTGTATGATTGCGATTGTATGATTGTGATTGTATGATTATGATTGTATTTTTGTGATTGTATGATTGCGATTGTATGATTGTGATTGTATGATTGAGATTGTATGATTGTGATTGTATGATTGTGATTGCATGATTGTGACTGTATGATTATGATTGCATGATTTTGAATGTATGATTGTGATTGTATGATTATGATGGTATGATTGTGATTGTCTGATTGTGATTGTATGATTGTGGTTGTATGATTGTGATTGTATGATTGTGATTGTATGATTGTAATTGTATGATTATGGCTGTATGATTGTGATTATATGATTGTGATTGCATGATTTTGAATGTATGATTGTGATAGTATGATTGTGATTGTATGATGTGATTGTATGATGTGATTGTATGATTGTCATTGTATGATTGTATTTGGGAGATTGTATTTGGGAGATTGTAATTGTATGATTGCGATTGTATGATTGAGACTGTATGATTGCGATTGAATGATTGTGATAGTATGATTGTGATTGTATGATTGTGATAGTATGATTGTGATTGTCTGATTGTGGTTGTGCGATTGTAATTGTACGATTGTGATTGTACGATTGTGATTGTATGATTGTGATTGCATGATTTTGAATGTATGATTGTGATTGTATGATTGTGATTGTTTGATTGTGATTGTATGATTGTGATTGTATGATTGTGATTGTATAATTGTGATTGTATGATTGTGATAGTATGATTGTGATTGTAAGATTGTGATTGTATGACTGTGATTGTATGATTGTGATTGTATGATTGTGATTGTATGATTGCGATTGTATGATTGTGATTGTATAATTGTGATTGTATGATTGTGATAGTATGATTGTGATTGTAAGATTGTGATTGTATGACTGTGATTGTATGATTGTGATTGTATGATTATGATCGTATGATTGTGATTGTATGATTATGATTGTATGATTGTGATTGCATGATTGTGATTGTATGATTGTGATTGCATGATTGTAATTGTATGATTGTGATTGTATGATTTTGATTGTATGATTGTGATTGTATGATTGTGATTGTATGATTGTGATTGTATGATTGTGATTGTATGATTGTGATTGTCTGATTGTGGTTGTATGATTGTGATTGTATGATCGTGATAGTATGATTGTGATTGTATGATTGTGATTGCATGATTGTAATTGTATGATTGTGATTGTATGATTTTGATTGTATGATTGTGATTGTATGATTGTGATTGTATGATTGTGATTGTATGATTGTGATTGTATGATTGTGATTGTCTGATTGTGGTTGTATGATTGTGATTGTATGATCGTGATAGTATGATTGTGATTGTAAGATTGTGATTGTATGATTGTGATTGTATGATTGTGATTGTATGACTGTGATGGTATGATTGTGATTGTATGATCGCGATCGTATGATTGTGATTGTATGACTATGATTGTATGATGGTGATTGTATGATTGCGATTGTATGCTTGTGATTGTCTGATTGTGATTGTACGATTGTGGTTGTATGATTGTGATTGTATGATTATGATTGTATGATTGTGATGTATGATTGTGATTGTATGCTTGCGATTGTATGATTGTGATTGTATGATTGCGATTGTATGATTGAGATTGCATGATTGTGATTGTATGATTGTATTTGGGAGATTGTAATTGTATGATTCCGATTGTATGATTGTGATTGTATGATTGTGAAAGTATGATTGTGATTGTATGATTGTGATTGTATGATTGTGATTGTCTGACTGTGGTTGTGCGATTGTAATTGTACGATTGTGATTGTACGATTGTGATTGTATGATTGTAATTGTATGATTGTGATTGCATGATTGTGATTGTATGATTGTGATTGTATGACTGTGATGGTATGATTGTGATTGTATGATTGCGATCGTATGATTGTGATTGTATGATTGTGATTGTATGATTGTGATTGTCTGACTGTGGTTGTGCGATTGTAATTGTACGATTGTGATTGTACGATTGTGTTTGTATGATTGTGATTGTATGATTGGAATTGTATGATTATGATTGTATGATTGTGATTGTATGATTGTGATGGTATGATTGTGATTGTATGATTGCGATAGTATGATTGTGATTGTATGATTGCGATAGTATGACTGTGATTGTATGATTGTGATTGTATGATTGCGATTGTACGATTGTGATTGTATGATTGTATTTGGGAGATTGTAATTGTATGATTGCGATTGTATGATTGTGATTGTATGATTGTGATTGTATGATTGTGATAGTATGATAGTGATTGTATGATTGTGATTGCATGATTGTGACTGTATGATTATGATTGCATGATTTTGAATGTATGATTGTGATTGTATGATTGTGATGGTATGATTGTGATTGTCTGATTATGATTGTACGATTGTGGTTGTATGATTGTGATTGTATGATTATGATTGTATGATTGTGATTGTATGATTGTGATTGTATGCTTGCGATTGTACGATTGTGATTGTATGATTGCGATTGTATGATTGTGATTGCATGATTGTGATTGTATGAATGTATTTGGGAGATTGTAATTGTATGATTCCGATTGTATGATTGTGATTGTATGAATGTGATGTATGATTGTAATTGGATGATTATGATTGTATGGTTGTGATTGTGTGATTGTGATGGTATGATTGTGATTGTATGATTGCGATCGTATGATTGTGACTCTATGATTGTGATTGTATGATTGTCATTGTATGATTGTGATTGTATGATTGTGATTGTATGATTGTGATTGTATGATTGTGATTGTATGATTGTGATTGTATGATTGTGATTGTCTGATTGTGATTGTATGATTGTGATTGTATGATTGTGATTGTATGACTGTGATTGTGTGATTGTGATTGTATGATTATGATTGTATGCTTGTGATTGCATGATTGTGATTGTATGATTGTGATTGCACGATTTTGAATGTATGATTGTGATTGTATGATTGTGATTGTATAATTGTGATTGTATGATTGTGATAGTATGATTGTGATTGTATGATTGTGATTGTATGATTGTGATAGTATGATTGTGATTGTATGATTGTCATTGTATGATTGTGATTGTATGATTGTGATTGTATGATTGTGATTGTATGATTGTGATTGTATTATTGCGATTGTCTGATTGTGATTGTATGATTGTGGTTGTATGATTGTGATTGTATGACTGTGATTGTGTGATTGTGATTGTATGATTGTGATTGTATGATTGTGATTGTATGATTGTGAAAGTCTGATTGTGATTGTGTGATTGTGATTGTATGATTGTGATTGTAGGATTGTGATTGTATGATTGTGATTGTCTGATTGTGGTTGTGCGATTGTGATTGTATGATTGTGATTGTATGATTGTGATTGCATGATTGTGATTGTATGATTGTGATTGCATGATTTTGAATGTATGATTGTGATTGTATGATTGTCATTGTATGATTGTGATTGTATGATTGTGATTGTATGATTGTATTTGGGAGATTGTATTTGGGAGATTGTAATTGTATGGTTGCGATTGTATGATTGTGATTGTATGATTGTAAATGTATGATTGTGATTGTATGATTGTGATTGCATGATTTTGAATGTATGATTGTGATTGTATGATTGTGATTGTATTTTTGTGATTGTATAATTGTGATTGTATGATTGTGATAGTATGATTGTGATTGTAAGATTGTGATTGTATGACTGTGATTTTATGATTGTGATTGTATGATTGTGATTGTATGATTGTGATTGTATGATTGTGATTGTATGATTGTGATAGTATGATAGTGATTGTATGATTGTCATTGTATGATTGTGATTGTATGATTGTGATTGTATGATTGTGATTGTACGATTGTGATTGTATGACTGTGATTTTATGATTGTGATTGTATGATTGTGATTGTATGATTGTGATTGTATGATTGTGATTGTATGATTGTGATTGTATGATTGTGATTGTATGATTGTGATTGTATGATTGTGATAGTATGATAGTGATTGTATGATTGTCATTGTATGATTGTGATTGTATGATTGTGATTGTATGATTGTGATTGTATTATTGCGATTGTATGATTGTGATTGCATGATTGTGATTGTATGATTGTGATTGTATGACTGTGATTGTGTGATTGTGATTGTATGATTATGATTGTATGCTTGTGATTGCATGATTGTGATTGTATGATTGTGATTGCACGATTTTGAATGTATGATTGTGATTGTATGATTGTGATTGTATAATTGTGATTGTATGATTGTGATAGTATGATTGTGATTGTATGATTGTCATTGTATGATTGTGATTGTATGATTGTGATTGTATGATTGTGATTGTATGATTGTGATTGTATTATTGCGATTGTCTGATTGTGATTGTATGATTGTGGTTGTATGATTGTGATTGTATGACTGTGATTGTGTGATTGTGATTGTATGATTGTGATTGTATGATTGTGATTGTATGATTGTGAAAGTCTGATTGTGATTGTGTGATTGTGATTGTATGATTGTGATTGTAGGATTGTGATTGTATGATTGTGATTGTCTGATTGTGGTTGTGCGATTGTGATTGTATGATTGTGATTGTATGATTGTGATTGCATGATTGTGATTGTATGATTGTGATTGCATGATTTTGAATGTATGATTGTGATTGTATGATTGTCATTGTATGATTGTGATTGTATGATTGTGATTGTATGATTGTATTTGGGAGATTGTATTTGGGAGATTGTAATTGTATGGTTGCGATTGTATGATTGTGATTGTATGATTGTAAATGTATGATTGTGATTGTATGATTGTGATTGCATGATTTTGAATGTATGATTGTGATTGTATGATTGTGATTGTATTTTTGTGATTGTATAATTGTGATTGTATGATTGTGATAGTATGATTGTGATTGTAAGATTGTGATTGTATGACTGTGATTTTATGATTGTGATTGTATGATTGTGATTGTATGATTGTGATTGTATGATTGTGATTGTATGATTGTGATAGTATGATAGTGATTGTATGATTGTCATTGTATGATTGTGATTGTATGATTGTGATTGTATGATTGTGATTGTATTAATGCGATTGTCTGATTGTGATTGTATGATTGTGGTTGTATGATTGTGATTGTATGACTGTGATTGTGTGATTGTGATTGTATGATTGTGATTGTATGATTGTGATTGTATGATTGTGAAAGTCTGATTGTGATTGTGTGATTGTGATTGTATGATTGTGATTGTAGGATTGTGATTGTATGATTGTGATTGTCTGATTGTGGTTGTGCGATTGTGATTGTATGATTGTGATTGTATGATTGTGATTGCATGATTGTGATTGTATGATTGTGATTGCATGATTTTGAATGTATGATTGTGATTGTATGATTGTCATTGTATGATTGTGATTGTATGATTGTGATTGTATGATTGTATTTGGGAGATTGTATTTGGGAGATTGTATTTGGGAGATTGTAATTGTATGGTTGCGATTGTATGACTGTGATTGTATGATTGTAAATGTATGATTGTGATTGTATGATTGTGATTGTATGATTGTGATTGTATGACTGTGATGGTATGATTGTGATTGTATGATTGCGATCGTATGATTGTGATTGTATGACTATGATTGTATGATGGTGATTGTATGATTGCGATTGTATGATTGTGATTGTATGATTATGATTGTATTTTTGTGATTGTATGATTGCGATTGTATGATTGTGATTGTATGATTGAGATTGTATGATTGTGATTGTATGATTGTGATTGCATGATTGTGACTGTATGATTATGATTGCATGATTTTGAATGTATGATTGTGATTGTATGATTATGATGGTATGATTGTGATTGTCTGATTGTGATTGTATGATTGTGGTTGTATGATTGTGATTGTATGATTGTGATTGTATGATTGTAATTGTATGATTATGGCTGTATGATTGTGATTATATGATTGTGATTGCATGATTTTGAATGTATGATTGTGATAGTATGATTGTGATTGTATGATGTGATTGTATGATGTGATTGTATGATTGTCATTGTATGATTGTATTTGGGAGATTGTATTTGGGAGATTGTAATTGTATGATTGCGATTGTATGATTGAGACTGTATGATTGCGATTGAATGATTGTGATAGTATGATTGTGATTGTATGATTGTGATAGTATGATTGTGATTGTCTGATTGTGGTTGTGCGATTGTAATTGTACGATTGTGATTGTACGATTGTGATTGTATGATTGTGATTGCATGATTTTGAATGTATGATTGTGATTGTATGATTGTGATTGTTTGATTGTGATTGTATGATTGTGATTGTATGATTGTGATTGTATAATTGTGATTGTATGATTGTGATAGTATGATTGTGATTGTAAGATTGTGATTGTATGACTGTGATTGTATGATTGTGATTGTATGATTGTGATTGTATGATTGCGATTGTATGATTGTGATTGTATAATTGTGATTGTATGATTGTGATAGTATGATTGTGATTGTAAGATTGTGATTGTATGACTGTGATTGTATGATTGTGATTGTATGATTATGATCGTATGATTGTGATTGTATGATTATGATTGTATGATTGTGATTGCATGATTGTGATTGTATGATTGTGATTGCATGATTGTAATTGTATGATTGTGATTGTATGATTTTGATTGTATGATTGTGATTGTATGATTGTGATTGTATGATTGTGATTGTATGATTGTGATTGTATGATTGTGATTGTCTGATTGTGGTTGTATGATTGTGATTGTATGATCGTGATAGTATGATTGTGATTGTATGATTGTGATTGCATGATTGTAATTGTATGATTGTGATTGTATGATTTTGATTGTATGATTGTGATTGTATGATTGTGATTGTATGATTGTGATTGTATGATTGTGATTGTATGATTGTGATTGTCTGATTGTGGTTGTATGATTGTGATTGTATGATCGTGATAGTATGATTGTGATTGTAAGATTGTGATTGTATGATTGTGATTGTATGATTGTGATTGTATGACTGTGATGGTATGATTGTGATTGTATGATCGCGATCGTATGATTGTGATTGTATGACTATGATTGTATGATGGTGATTGTATGATTGCGATTGTATGCTTGTGATTGTCTGATTGTGATTGTACGATTGTGGTTGTATGATTGTGATTGTATGATTATGATTGTATGATTGTGATGTATGATTGTGATTGTATGCTTGCGATTGTATGATTGTGATTGTATGATTGCGATTGTATGATTGAGATTGCATGATTGTGATTGTATGATTGTATTTGGGAGATTGTAATTGTATGATTCCGATTGTATGATTGTGATTGTATGATTGTGAAAGTATGATTGTGATTGTATGATTGTGATTGTATGATTGTGATTGTATGATTGTGATTGTATGATTGTGATTGTACGGTTGTGATTGTATGATTGTGATTGTCTGATTGTGGTTGTGCGATTGTGATTGTATGATTGTGATTGTATGATTGTGATTGCATGATTGTGATTGTATGATTGTGATTGCATGATTTTGAATGTATGATTGTGATTGTATGATTGTCATTGTATGATTGTTATTGTATGATTGTGATTGTATGATTGAATTTGGGAGATTGTATTTGGGAGATTGTAATTGTATGATTGCGATTGTATGGTTGTGATTGTATGATTGTAATTGTATGATTGTGATTGTATGATTGTGATTGAATGATTGTGATTGTATGACTGTGATGGTATGATTGTGATTGTATGATTGCGATCGTATGATTGTGATTGTATGACTATGATTGTATGATGGTGATTGTATGATTGCGATTGTATGATTGTGATTGTATGATTGTGATTGTATGATTATGATTGTATTTTTGTGATTGTATGATTGCGATTGTATGATAGTGATTGTATGATTGAGATTGTATGATTGTGATTGTATGATTGTGATTGCATGATTTTGAATGTATGATTGTGATAGTATGATTGTGATTGTATGATGTGATTGTATGATTGTCATTGTATGATTGTATTTGGGAGATTGTATTTGGGAGATTGTAATTGTATGATTGCGATTGTATGATTGGGATTGTATGATTGTGATTGTATGCTTGCGATTGTATGATTGTGATTGTATGATTGTGATTGTCTGATTGTGGTTGTGCGATTGTAATTGTACGATTGTGATTGTACGATTGTGATTGTATGATTGTGATTGTATGATTACGATTGTATGATTGTGATTGTATGATTGTGATTGTATGATTGTGATAGTATGATAGTGATTGTATGATTGTCATTGTATGATTGTGATTGTATGATTGTGATTGTATGATTGTGATTGTAGAATTGTGATTGTATGATTGTGATTGTCTGATTGTGGTTGTGCGATTGTGATTGTATGATTGTGATTGCATGATTGTGATTGTATGATTGTGATTGTATAATTTTGATTGTATGATTGTGATTGTATGATTGTGATTGTATGATTGTGATTGTATGATTGTGATTGTATCATTGTGATTGTATGATTGTGATTGTCTGATTGTGGTTGTATGATTGTGATTGTATGATTGTGATCGTATGATTGTCATTGTATGATTATGGCTGTATGATTGTGATTACATCATTGTGATTGTATGATTGTGATTGTATGATTGTGATTTTATGATTGTGATAGTATGATTGTGATTGTATGATTGTGATTGTATGATTGTGATAGTATGATTGTGATTGTATGATTGTGATTGTATGATTGTGATTGTCTGACTGTGGTTGTGCGATTGTAATTGTACGATTGTGATTGTACGATTGTGATTGTATGATTGTAATTGTATGATTGTGATTGCACGATTGTGATTGTATGATTGTGATTGTATGACTGTGATGGTATGATTGTGATTGTATGATTGCGATCGTATGATTGTGATTGTATGATTATGATTGTATGATTGTGATTGTATGATTGTGATTGTATGATTGTGATAGTATGATAGTGATTGTATGATTGTGATTGTATGATTGTGATTGTATGATTGTGATTGCATGATTGTGACTGTATGATTATGATTGCATGATTTTGAATGTATGATTGCGATAGTATGATTGTGATTGTATGATTGCGATAGTATGATTGTGATTGTATGATTGTGATTGCATGATTGTGACTGTATGATTATGGCTGTATGATTGTGATTATATGATTGTGATTGCATGATTTTGAATGTATGATTGTGATAGTATGATTGTGATTGTATGATGTGATTGTATGATTGTCATTGTATGATTGTATTTGGGAGATTGTATTTGGGAGATTGTAATTGTATGGTTGCGATTGTATGACTGTGATTGTATGATTGTAAATGTATGATTGTGATTGTATGATTGTGATTGTATGATTGTGATTGTATGACTGTGATGGTATGATTGTGATTGTATGATTGCGATCGTATGATTGTGATTGTATGACTATGATTGTATGATGGTGATTGTATGATTGCGATTGTATGATTGTGATTGTATGATTATGATTGTATTTTTGTGATTGTATGATTGCGATTGTATGATTGTGATTGTATGATTGAGATTGTATGATTGTGATTGTATGATTGTGATTGCATGATTGTGACTGTATGATTATGATTGCATGATTTTGAATGTATGATTGTGATTGTATGATTATGATGGTATGATTGTGATTGTCTGATTGTGATTGTATGATTGTGGTTGTATGATTGTGATTGTATGATTGTGATTGTATGATTGTAATTGTATGATTATGGCTGTATGATTGTGATTATATGATTGTGATTGCATGATTTTGAATGTATGATTGTGATAGTATGATTGTGATTGTATGATGTGATTGTATGATGTGATTGTATGATTGTCATTGTATGATTGTATTTGGGAGATTGTATTTGGGAGATTGTAATTGTATGATTGCGATTGTATGATTGAGACTGTATGATTGCGATTGAATGATTGTGATAGTATGATTGTGATTGTATGATTGTGATAGTATGATTGTGATTGTCTGATTGTGGTTGTGCGATTGTAATTGTACGATTGTGATTGTACGATTGTGATTGTATGATTGTGATTGCATGATTTTGAATGTATGATTGTGATTGTATGATTGTGATTGTTTGATTGTGATTGTATGATTGTGATTGTATGATTGTGATTGTATAATTGTGATTGTATGATTGTGATAGTATGATTGTGATTGTAAGATTGTGATTGTATGACTGTGATTGTATGATTGTGATTGTATGATTGTGATTGTATGATTGTGATTGTATGATTGTGATTGTATAATTGTGATTGTATGATTGTGATAGTATGATTGTGATTGTAAGATTGTGATTGTATGACTGTGATTGTATGATTGTGATTGTATGATTATGATCGTATGATTGTGATTGTATGATTATGATTGTATGATTGTGATTGCATGATTGTGATTGTATGATTGTGATTGCATGATTGTAATTGTATGATTGTGATTGTATGATTTTGATTGTATGATTGTGATTGTATGATTGTGATTGTATGATTGTGATTGTATGATTGTGATTGTATGATTGTGATTGTATGATTGTGATTGTCTGATTGTGGTTGTATGATTGTGATTGTATGATCGTGATAGTATGATTGTGATTGTATGATTGTGATTGCATGATTGTAATTGTATGATTGTGATTGTATGATTTTGATTGTATGATTGTGATTGTATGATTGTGATTGTATGATTGTGATTGTATGATTGTGATTGTATGATTGTGATTGTCTGATTGTGGTTGTATGATTGTGATTGTATGATCGTGATAGTATGATTGTGATTGTAAGATTGTGATTGTATGATTGTGATTGTATGATTGTGATTGTATGACTGTGATGGTATGATTGTGATTGTATGATCGCGATCGTATGATTGTGATTGTATGACTATGATTGTATGATGGTGATTGTATGATTGCGATTGTATGCTTGTGATTGTCTGATTGTGATTGTACGATTGTGGTTGTATGATTGTGATTGTATGATTATGATTGTATGATTGTGATGTATGATTGTGATTGTATGCTTGCGATTGTATGATTGTGATTGTATGATTGCGATTGTATGATTGAGATTGCATGATTGTGATTGTATGATTGTATTTGGGAGATTGTAATTGTATGATTCCGATTGTATGATTGTGATTGTATGATTGTGAAAGTATGATTGTGATTGTATGATTGTGATTGTATGATTGTGATTGTATGATTGTGATTGTATGATTGTGATTGTACGGTTGTGATTGTATGATTGTGATTGTCTGATTGTGGTTGTGCGATTGTGATTGTATGATTGTGATTGTATGATTGTGATTGCATGATTGTGATTGTATGATTGTGATTGCATGATTTTGAATGTATGATTGTGATTGTATGATTGTCATTGTATGATTGTTATTGTATGATTGTGATTGTATGATTGAATTTGGGAGATTGTATTTGGGAGATTGTAATTGTATGATTGCGATTGTATGGTTGTGATTGTATGATTGTAATTGTATGATTGTGATTGTATGATTGTGATTGAATGATTGTGATTGTATGACTGTGATGGTATGATTGTGATTGTATGATTGCGATCGTATGATTGTGATTGTATGACTATGATTGTATGATGGTGATTGTATGATTGCGATTGTATGATTGTGATTGTATGATTGTGATTGTATGATTATGATTGTATTTTTGTGATTGTATGATTGCGATTGTATGATAGTGATTGTATGATTGAGATTGTATGATTGTGATTGTATGATTGTGATTGCATGATTTTGAATGTATGATTGTGATAGTATGATTGTGATTGTATGATGTGATTGTATGATTGTCATTGTATGATTGTATTTGGGAGATTGTATTTGGGAGATTGTAATTGTATGATTGCGATTGTATGATTGGGATTGTATGATTGTGATTGTATGCTTGCGATTGTATGATTGTGATTGTATGATTGTGATTGTCTGATTGTGGTTGTGCGATTGTAATTGTACGATTGTGATTGTACGATTGTGATTGTATGATTGTGATTGTATGATTACGATTGTATGATTGTGATTGTATGATTGTGATTGTATGATTGTGATAGTATGATAGTGATTGTATGATTGTCATTGTATGATTGTGATTGTATGATTGTGATTGTATGATTGTGATTGTAGAATTGTGATTGTATGATTGTGATTGTCTGATTGTGGTTGTGCGATTGTGATTGTATGATTGTGATTGCATGATTGTGATTGTATGATTGTGATTGTATAATTTTGATTGTATGATTGTGATTGTATGATTGTGATTGTATGATTGTGATTGTATGATTGTGATTGTATCATTGTGATTGTATGATTGTGATTGTCTGATTGTGGTTGTATGATTGTGATTGTATGATTGTGATCGTATGATTGTCATTGTATGATTATGGCTGTATGATTGTGATTACATCATTGTGATTGTATGATTGTGATTGTATGATTGTGATTTTATGATTGTGATAGTATGATTGTGATTGTATGATTGTGATTGTATGATTGTGATAGTATGATTGTGATTGTATGATTGTGATTGTATGATTGTGATTGTCTGACTGTGGTTGTGCGATTGTAATTGTACGATTGTGATTGTACGATTGTGATTGTATGATTGTAATTGTATGATTGTGATTGCACGATTGTGATTGTATGATTGTGATTGTATGACTGTGATGGTATGATTGTGATTGTATGATTGCGATCGTATGATTGTGATTGTATGATTATGATTGTATGATTGTGATTGTATGATTGTGATTGTATGATTGTGATAGTATGATAGTGATTGTATGATTGTGATTGTATGATTGTGATTGCATGATTGTGACTGTATGATTATGATTGCATGATTTTGAATGTATGATTGCGATAGTATGATTGTGATTGTATGATTGCGATAGTATGATTGTGATTGTATGATTGTGATTGCATGATTGTGACTGTATGATTATGGCTGTATGATTGTGATTATATGATTGTGATTGCATGATTTTGAATGTATGATTGTGATAGTATGATTGTGATTGTATGATGTGATTGTATGATTGTCATTGTATGATTGTATTTGGGAGATTGTATTTGGGAGATTGTAATTGTATGGTTGCGATTGTATGATTGTGATTGTATGATTGTAAATGTATGATTGTGATTGTATGATTGTGATTGTATGATTGTGATTGTATGACTGTGATGGTATGATTGTGATTGTATGATTGCGATCGTATGATTGTGATTGTATGACTATGATTGTATGATGGTGATTGTATGATTGCGATTGTATGATTGTGATTGTATGATTATGATTGTATTTTTGTGATTGTATGATTGCGATTGTATGATTGTGATTGTATGATTGAGATTTTATGATTGTGATTGTATGATTGTGATTGCATGATTGTGACTGTATGATTATGATTGCATGATTTTGAATGTATGATTGTGATTGTATGATTATGATGGTATGATTGTGATTGTCTGATTGTGATTGTATGATTGTGGTTGTATGATTGTGATTGTATGATTGTGATTGTATGATTGTAATTGTATGATTATGGCTGTATGATTGTGATTATATGATTGTGATTGCATGATTTTGAATGTATGATTGTGATAGTATGATTGTGATTGTATGATGTGATTGTATGATTGTCATTGTATGATTGTATTTGGGAGATTGTATTTGGGAGATTGTAATTGTATGATTGCGATTGTATGATTGAGACTGTATGATTGCGATTGAATGCTTGCGATTGTATGATTGTGATTGTATGTTTGTGATTGTATGATTGTGGTTGTGGGATTGTGATTGTATGATTGTGATTGTATGATTATGATCGTATGATTGTGATTGTATGATTATGATTGTATGATTGTGATTGCATGATTGTGATTGTATGATTGTGATTGCATGATTGTGATTGTATGACTGTGATTGTATGATTGTGATTGTATGATTGTGATTGTATGATTGTGATTGCATGATTGTGATTGTATGATTGTGATTGTATGATTTTGATTGTATGATTGTGATTGTATGATTGTGATAGTATGATTGTGATTGTATGATTGTGATTGTATGATTGTGATTGTATGATTGTGATTGTCTGATTGTGATCGTATGATTGTCATTGTATGATTATGGCTGTATGATTGTGATTACATCATTGTGATTGTATGATTGTGATTGTATGATTGTGATTGTATGATTGTGATGGTATGATTGTGATTGTATGAATGTGATTGTATGATTGTGATAGTATGATTGTGATTGTATGATTGTGATTGTATGATTGTGATTGTCTGACTGTGCTTGTGCGATTGTAATTGTACGATTGTGATTGTACGATTGTGATTGTATGATTGTAATTGTATGATTGTGATTGCATGATTGTGATTGTATGATTGTGATTGTATGACTGTGATGGTATGATTGTGATTGTATGATTGCGATCGTATGATTGTGATTGTATGATTGTGATTGTATGATTGTGATTGTCTGACTGTGGTTGTGCGATTGTAATTGTACGATTGTGATTGTACGATTGTGTTTGTATGATTGTGATTGTATGATTGGAATTGTATGATTATGATTGTATGATTGTGATTGTATGATTGTGATGGTATGATTGTGATTGTATGATTGCGATAGTATGATTGTGATTGTATGATTGCGATAGTATGACTGTGATTGTATGATTGTGATTGTATGATTGCGATTGTACGATTGTGATTGTATGATTGTATTTGGGAGATTGTAATTGTATGATTGCGATTGTATGATTGTGATTGTATGATTGTGATTGTATGATTGTGATAGTATGATAGTGATTGTATGATTGTGATTGCATGATTGTGACTGTATGATTATGATTGCATGATTTTGAATGTATGATTGTGATTGTATGATTGTGATGGTATGATTGTGATTGTCTGATTGTGATTGTACGATTGTGGTTGTATGATTGTGATTGTATGATTATGATTGTATGATTGTGATTGTATGATTGTGATTGTATGCTTGCGATTGTACGATTGTGATTGTATGATTGCGATTGTATGATTGTGATTGCATGATTGTGATTGTATGATTGTATTTGGGAGATTGTAATTGTATGATTCCGATTGTATGATTGTGATTGTATGAATGTGATGTATGATTGTAATTGGATGATTATGATTGTATGGTTGTGATTGTGTGATTGTGATGGTATGATTGTGATTGTATGATTGCGATCGTATGATTGTGACTCTATGATTGTGATTGTATGATTGTCATTGTATGATTGTGATTGTATGATTGTGATTGTATGATTGTGATTGTATGATTGTATTTGGGAGATTGTATTTGGGAGATTGTAATTGTATGGTTGCGATTGTATGATTGTGATTGTATGATTGTAAATGTATGATTGTGATTGTATGATTGTGATTGCATGATTTTGAATGTATGATTGTGATTGTATGATTGTGATTGTATGATTGTGATTGTATGATTGTGATTGTATTATTGCGATTGTCTGATTGTGATTGTATGATTGTGGTTGTATGATTGTGATTGTATGACTGTGATTGTGTGATTGTGATTGTATGATTGTGATTGTATGATTGTGATTGTATGATTGTGAAAGTCTGATTGTGATTGTGTGATTGTGATTGTATGATTGTGATTGTAGGATTGTGATTGTATGATTGTGATTGTCTGATTGTGGTTGTGCGATTGTGATTGTATGATTGTGATTGTATGATAGTGATTGCATGATTGTGATTGTATGATTGTGATTGCATGATTTTGAATGTATGATTGTGATTGTATGATTGTCATTGTATGATTGTGATTGTATGATTGTGATTGTATGATTGTATTTGGGAGATTGTATTTGGGAGATTGTAATTGTATGGTTGCGATTGTATGATTGTGATTGTATGATTGTAAATGTATGATTGTGATTGTATGATTGTGATTGCATGATTTTGAATGTATGATTGTGATTGTATGATTGTGATTGTATTTTTGTGATTGTATAATTGTGATTGTATGATTGTGATAGTATGATTGTGATTGTAAGATTGTGATTGTATGACTGTGATTTTATGATTGTGATTGTATGATTGTGATTGTATGATTGTGATTGTATGATTGTGATTGTATGATTGTGATAGTATGATAGTGATTGTATGATTGTCATTGTATGATTGTGATT